>NW_019735462.1:1481453-1509032 GCF_002891405.2 Cryptotermes secundus
GATCCTTCCACCCGCACTATGGCCCTGGGGTCGACTTAACCTCTAACAGAAATGAGTACCAGGAATCTTCTTGAGGGGTAAAGGGCGGCCGGCACGTAAGGCTGACAACTTTACCGCCATCTTTGAGCCGATTGTCTAGATAATGTGGGACCCTCAACGTCTCACAACCCTATAGGCCTCCATGGTTTCTTACAGGGATAGCTTTACCTCTTTTTTAGTTACAACAGTTAAGATGGTTTTACTTTTTCGTTATTATAAAATGAATTACGGGTATAGGCACCCTTTATCTCGAGGTAAATATTCAAGAGACATGAAGTCCAGACATGCAATAACACAGACCGATGTGTACCATCATCTGTCCTGCACTGTCCTCAGCTCTGCTTGTAGGTTACTCGCTTGGGTCAGATCATCCGTTTCTCCAAAACGTAGGTGGACACTGACCTCTGTGAGAACCTCAAATCCAATATGGGCTCAGTCTGGGATGTTGGCATTCTGTGACCACTGCCGAATGTCATTCGCTACTCGACCGTGAAATGTTAACATTTTGATTATGCTGGCCTTTTGACGGAGACGTGTCACTGGAATTTTGTCTCACTGCTTTGGAAATGGAGTGCAGTCCTTAGAGCTTTGTGACAACTCGGTCAGAAGTAACGTGTTAATGTTAGGTTACTTTATCATGCAGAATGTAAGTTGCCATGGCTACACGAACCAAGTGACCCAGCAAAAACTTCACACTTGTACGCACAAAGCTCTACTCCAATGACAATTTTATTTATTTGTGTTTGCTTAACAACGTTTTTTGTAGCTCAGATTATACAGTGTCGAATGATAAGGCTGATTCATGAATGATGAATTAGGAAAGACGTGGAAAGAACAAAAGACCGCCTTTGTGGTATAGTGGCTAGAGTGCCTGGTTACAGATCCAGAGATCCCGGGTTCGATTCCTGGAGCTACCAGATTTTCTGAGAAGTAGTGGGTCTTGAACGGGGTCCACTCAGCCTCGTGAGGATAATTGAGGAGCTATTTCAAGGAAGTAGCGGCTCCCGTCTAGAAAACCGATATTAACAGCCGTGGGGATTAGTTGCGCTGATAACGTGACACACTCTATCCGCTAAAGTTGGTACTAACTTCGCCGACAAGTGGCAGTAGCTCGGTCGGTATAGTTCGCTTGCGGACTACAGGCCACGAAGTTTGTTCTTTTTGTGGAAGAAAGAGGTAATGATATTTTTATAAGTATTAATAAATGTATTAATATAATGTGTTTTAATATTGATTGAAAAGTTATTAAAAGTTCTTTTTATAAGTCTTAAAACTAAACACCTTCTCGAATTATAAATTAGTTCGTAAGTTTATTTCTAGAAGAAATCTCGAATTGAAGCTAGGATACGTTTAGTTCAGAATGGGATCGAGGGCGGGCTCTTCTAGTGAAAAGTAAAATGAAAATTCGGGTATTATAAACACTCTGGAAAATTATTTGAAAAGCTTGGCGACTATCAGCTTCTACGTGGGGTCTACGCTCCGAGACGTTAGTAAAAACTTGACTTTCCTAAGGGAATATATTAAAGATTATTTCTTCCGAATATAGAGCAGTGAAGTGGAATTTTTATGCTGCTCATTTCTGGTTAAAAATATGTTCCGACTGGATTTTAGAAGGCCAAGGCAAGGCGCCGGTAATCTGTAAGAATAGAGACGTCGCGACGGTCGTCTATGCATCAAAAAGCTACAAAACTTTCAAGGTCTCTGGGGCAGGCCATGAGCCAGAAAAGACATTTTTTTCACTCTGTATTACCGCAGTGTGTCACTGTATTCGGCTCGGGATGAGTTGTCTTGATAGAGGTTCGTGTCTTTCAGCAGCGAGCAGTGTCCGTTTAACGACGACGCGTCAACCCAATTTCAAGCTACAAATTCTTTGTTACTATGTGTTTTTTGCGCACACATAATGAACACATGGCAGGGAAGGGTGCACATCGGAATTCTATGAAACCCTGCAGACAGCAAACACACTTTTGTTCGGTCAGGATAATGGAGAAGGAGGTAAAACGAAGACTGAAGGAGTGGGAGGAGGATTCGAAGATGTAGGAAGAAGAAGAGGAGTAAAATGAGAAGGAACGTAAAAATGAGTAGGAAGAGGATAAAAAAGAAAAGGAAATTGATAAGTTACGAGAGAGGAAGAACGAGAAGAAGAGAAATGGACGAGGGATAGGGGAGAAATATAAGTGAGTAGAATCCGGGGGAAGGAAAATAAGTACAAAAAGAAAAAAAAAGACGGCAATATTGAAGAAAAAAAAAAGCCCCTTACAAACGAATGGGGGAGTGGAGTTACGGTTCCATGTATTCTTAACCTCGGCATTAGACGTAGGTGAATGGTAAGCATCACAAAGCCGCCGCTTTAACCCAGAAGAAAGAGCCTTCTGTAACCAAGAAATACGAGGACATGTGGACGCTGTGGGCAAAGATTTTAACTTCAGTGCCTCGTGTGTCTAGGTCGCCTGATGATGACTACTTACGGTTGAAATATATACATAGTACTCGTAATTAAAAATAAAAATAATTTAATGATGTAAGTCTGTATGACTGCTTATCTGATGATCTGTCTGATGTCTCGATTTACACCATATTCTTAACATTAGCAGAGCAGTAACAAAAAAAGGTAAAGCTATCCCTGTAACAGGCCTTGGAGGCCCATAAGGTTGTGAGACGTCGGGGTTCCCACATTTTCTAGACAATCGGCTCATAGTTGGCGGTGAAGTTGTAGGCCTTAAGCGCCAAGTTATCCTTGTAACAGGCCGTGGAGGCCCATAGGGTTGTGAGACGTCGAGGCTCCTACATTTTCTAGAAAATCGACTCACAGACGGAAGTGAGGTTTCATCCGTATGCTCCGGCCGCCCTTTACCCCCCCAGGAAGATTCCTGATACTCATTTCTGTTAGAGGCTGAGTGTAGCCCAGGGCCATACTGCGGCTGAAATGACCTCGGGCAGCATCTTAAAATGAGTTACAAAAACAGAGGATATCATTCGTTGAAGATTGACAGTGACACGGGGACAATATTATTATTATCGCGGTCTCCTCTTTCAGCCTTTATAGGTTAGGCCCTCTGGCTTGTTCCACTTCAGAAAGAACTGAACTCTGCAGACAGCTAAACTCATTGGACCCGTGATAATAACATGCAAAGCCTTTATACACATAGAACAGGAACACCGAAAATACGTGGGTGTACATTCATGCCCCTAGTGGGATTCGAATGTGCGGTCTCAGTGTTCGAGTGACTGAAAGCAGTAAGCATCTTAAAGAGCGCGATCTCTGTGACCGGACAGGTGAAATGTAAAAAAGTAAAGGTATCCCTGTAACGGCCCGTGAAGGCCCATAGGGTTGAGAAACGTCGAGGCTCACATATCTTCTAGAAAATCGACTCACAGATGGCGGTGAAGTTTCAACCGTACGCACCGGCCTCCCTTTATCCCCAGGAAGACTCTGTTAGATGCTGAATCGGGTTCAAGGCCATAGGATTAGGTAAAGTGAAAAATCCAGTGACCTCATCGGGAATGGAAACAGCGTCCTTCCGGCTTGTAGCACAGTGCCTCAACCAAGTACGCTACTATGTGGCCCTAGCAGCAGTCATATCAACAGGAACTGCAGGAAACATTTAACATTTCTCTCGTCGGACACGCATTTCCGAATCGCGGTACTGACTCATGTGTTGCATGTAATTTAGTGTAAACATGATGTACAGTCCGTCAAAATTATGTAGATGTTCCCTCATACGATATATGTAAACAATAGACCACTGAAACATGAAATGTTGCGTACTATCTACATTAAATACGTGAGAAAGAAGAAGCCAGATTTACTAGCCAGATTTGAGCACAAAATGAAAGGAAATTCTCGAAATATAATCCGTCTAAAATATTAACAATGAGATGAAACAATTTTAACCATGCAAGCGTAAGAGGAGCTACGATATATGCACAGCATAAAGAAATGCTTCTGTGTTTAGGGAAAGGATAGTCTCAGTGGATTCACGCTTTTAAAACTCAGCAGATATTAGCTGCTAATATTAGTTTAATATTTCATATCTTCTATGAGTTTCGCCATTGAAGAGCTTCCTCGGAAATATTTAACAGTCTGAGACATAAAGCCTCTTTCTGTGAAACAACTTTATCACACACATCATCCCTGAGCATGCGCAGAGATAACAGAATGGAAAGAATAACAAACAAACAAAGAGAAAAGCATCTTAATAGTCTGCATCCTGTTGTGTATGTGTGTATAAATGTGTATACGTATGTGTATATGTGTAAATGTGTATATGTGTATGTGTGTATATGAGTATATGTGTATGTGTAAATGTGTATATGTGTATATGTGTAAATGTGTATATGTGTATGTGTGTATGTGTATGTGTAAATGTGTATATGTGTATATGTGTAAGTGTGCATATGTGTATCTGTGTATGTGTATATGTGTAAATGTGTATATGTGTATATGTGTAAATGTGTGTATGTGTATATGTGTAAATAGTGGGCAGTGTACACAACAATATTTCTGAAAAACAAAATAGACACTACTGTATGAACATTTGTTTGATTTTGCTGTTGATGCTACATGTTTCGGCCCTTATATTGGGCCCTCATGAGTCGTACAGAGAAAACAAATAAACGGATAAAGAAATAGATATAGCAGAAAAAAAAGGGGGAGAAATAACGTAAGAAATGAAGAAAGGGGGATATAAATGACGAAAAAGAAGGAAGGAAATATGAGAGGAAAGGAACACTGTAAGAAAGAGAACAAATAAAGCAGACAGAACGACAGAAAGCAAAACTGAAATGTAAGGGTAGGTAACAGAAGAGAAGAGAGAAGGAAAGCAAGAAACAGAGAGACATATCGAAGAACCTGAAAACTGAGGGCGTTCCTCCGAAATGCAATTTAATTGATCACATTCCCGAACTATTTTACAGAATATTTTTAATTTCTGTTAAGTCTATTGCAGGATGAAAACAATTCACATCTACACGCACTACAGGTACTGTATGCTGAATATTGGTTGCCGACCGCATCTGTGGTATAGTAGTCAAGATTTCCTGGCTACAGATCCAAATGTCCCGTTTTAGATTCCCGGCGCTATCAGATTTTGTGAGAAGTAGTGGGTCTGGAACAAGGACCACTCAACCTCGTGAGGATAATTGAGGAGCCACTTGAATGGAAAAGTAGCGGCTCCGGTCTAGAAAACCGAAATTAACGGCCGTGGGGATCCGTTGCTCTGACCACGCAACACCCTCTATGCGCTAAAGTTGGCACTAACTTCACCGACAAGCGGCGGTCGCTCCGTCGGTATAGTTCGCTTGCGGACTACAGGCCAAGGAGTTTGTTTTTTGATTAGTGGTCGCCATAACGTTGGTCGCTCTGTCGTTGCGATATATTCATTGTACCCAAATGCAAAAATTGATCCTATGTAGTTACAATAGGACCAGAATATGGCAGCATCAAACAATAGTGTTTTGGTAGGTACTATTGTGTCGCCAAGCGATATTGCAGTGTCGGGCCTGGTTTGAAAGTGTCCCTCAAGGGCTATAAAGTGTAACGGCGGGTGGATTACATGGGGCTTCTCTGGAAACAGTGACTAGAGATGGGGACTGTCTAATTTTCCCGTTAAATTTTCAACGGGATTTCAATGGATATCATTAAAAACTTATTATCTCACTTCTTTATCTGCGTGGGAGAACGTTCATTGTTGAACGAAGACAAGAGTGGCTGCTCAGACAATGTTGGCGGGGGTTGGGAGGCGGTGGCGTCTCCAACACGCCAGTCAGTGCAAGAAAACCCATTGCACTACTTTCTACTTACAGTGCGGCCGCCAGCAGCAATAGTTTACAACTGCTGCACTAAAGTTATTCTTTATTAGCGTTTTGAGGCAACTGAAACTTGTGACAACTGACCACTCTGCCCGATGCAGTGGCGCTTGAGGTCGTGGTTAGTGAGATACAGAGCGCAAGAAGAAATGACCTATATCGGATGACGTCAAGGATGAGTCATTATTTATACTTACTGCATGGTTGTTCAGACTGTGGGTCGCGACCTCCCGCCTACTCTAAAGAGTGTCTCCGAGAGCTCAAGACTTATTTAGAACACGCATTGCACTGTCTGGTATGTTACGATAGTAAGATTTAATATATATAAAAAGTATAGCTCTCCCTGTGCTTAATTAATTAAGCACTATGCCATGAAGATGTTTGGGGGGCGGAGGTATAGTTGAACTATTCGAATCATTCTTAACCTTGGCAATAAATAAAGGTACGCGGTCAAGTTCTCGCCCCGGCCGTTTTACCCGATGAAAAACACTCGATACAAATTCGATAGGAGGCTGGGTGGGCCCCAGAGCCAGTATGGACGCTATGAAGTAGAGAGAAATCTCTCACTTCAGGGAATCAAACCCCAGCCGTCCAGCCCTCAGTCCTTCGTTGTACCGACTGGGCTCTTCCGACTCCAGAATGCAATGTAGGTGCCTTCGGAAAATGTAGGTGCAACCAGAGAAACATTTCGTCACTGTACAGGAACATTATACGTCAGAGCATGTGTGGAGGGTTTGTGAAGCTACTTAGGTTATTTCAGTGACCGTATAGTCGGATAAGAGCATGTAATAATATGCAGAATTTCCATTCTCTCTGACAGGCAGAGATGGTTGGGGGGGAGGAGAAGGTCCTATATATTTTTATATTAGTTTAGGCGTCACGGTCACTCCTGGCTGTCTGCTGTACAAAAGCAACTAGAAAGGAACCGAACATAATATTGTCACGTGTAGAGCTGATGCGCTTGACTTATAGGACGGGGTTTGGATTGGATTTATTGATACCTTATTCACACAACTCGGAACCACAGGCAATTCAGCGCAGTTCGCCGTTACAACGCACCCGGGTTCTCAGTCTTCACTAACCGTATCCTGACAACAGTCTGTCACTTCCAATCACACATGAAATCTTCTTTGCACATCCTAACTCCTTTCTTGTCATTTCTTCTCAATCATCTTCAACTACCAACTCCTGAACTCGATCCAATTCTTAACAATAACTAACGCAAATGAACTCTTCTTCAACTGAACTCTCTCAGCTTCTGACAGCTAACTCTTCACAACTGAAATCTTCCTTATGACCACCTTGCACGGACAACGCAGAAAACACAGCATCTATTGTTAAAATGGGTCTATACGTCACAATATTAACTGGTTGACTGAAATCTGGAAGTGGATGTGACTATTAAGTTCACTGACTTTCGGATTTAAGATATGCTAATCAAGCAACTGAGAGGAAAGAAGCAGTAAACTGAGGTAACACGTTCTCCCAAATTTCGGTGAACTTGTACCAGACTACACGGCGTCACATCCCAGAATACAATTCTCTTCACGCCAAGAGCCGTAAGAACCTCAATTCCAATGAAATTTACTTCATCTTTCAGATATAGCTGCTACCTCAGTAAGTACGTGAGAACTACTACGACGTGAGAATGACGTAACAGTCGTAGACATAAAGGTAAAGTTGTCACTGTGCTTAGCTGATTAAGCACTACGCCACGAAGACGTATGGTGGAGATGTGGTATGGACCCACGTTTTCTCGACCTCGGCACTAGCTGGAGGTGAGTGGTCAGCTTCACGCCCCTGGGAAACAGCCCCAGGTATCCACTGGATAGGAGGTTGGGTGAGCCCCAGATCCGGTCTGGACTACATGGAAAAGTCAAAATTCTTGCCCCAACCGGGACTCGAACTTCGACCTCTTGGTCCTCCAGCTCGAAGCCAGTCGTTATACGTAGCGACTGCGCTATCCCGGCTGTTACGCAGACATGTAATTCACATAATCTGTCTATGTATACATGTGTGTATATCTTTCCTTCTGCGCCTAGTGTCCCATGACGTCAGCAGTCTGTCTGTAGTTGTGTATCCCTTTACGCTTCTCAGAGGCAGGACACGCATTCTTCTTTGTCCTCACGTCGATACTGAGCCTGGATTATCTTACACAGGCGAACTCTAACTTACAAAAGAATGTGATCTTCGAAGTGTGTTCATAAGTTGATTTTCTTCCCGTAAGATGTGTCGTTAAATTTGTTAAAATGTTCGTAAGCGCGACGTTCTGTGTCCGTTAAACGAAATGGGAGTCGCAATTCATTTACGTACTCATTGAGCTGAGCCCTTCTTGAGGAGCCAGCAGTTCTGCAGCTACTCAAGAACTTCCCAGTTTTTATGGAACCCGAAGGTTCATTACCGTGTTCACAAGAGCCCTCTAATAGTCCCTATCCTGAACCAGATCAATCCAATCCATACCATCCCATCTTATCTCTCTAAGATCCATTTTAATATTGTCCACCCACCTACGCCTTGGTCTTCCCAGTGGTCACTTTCCTTCTGACTTTCCCACCAATATCACATATGCATTCCTCTTCTCCCCAATTCGTGCTACATGCCCTGCCCACTTCATCCTCCTTGACTTGATCATGTCGCAATTTATTAGTCCGTGCATAGTACGTAAACAGGAATTGTTCGTCTCTTGAAAGTTCATAAGTAGAGGTTCGCTTCTATTCTTGTCCTATGAACACTAGGAGGGAAAGCGGCTTAAGTATCACGCTTCAAATTTGTTTACATTCCTTTGTTCATTTCGTACCTACACTTCTTCCTTCCTTCCTTTCATGTTTTTCTTCTTCTATTTCTTTCTTCATAATCTTTAATAATCCCATTGTGTGCTTTCTTCTGTCTCTGTATCTCGGGGCAGGTTATCAGCTTCATAATCTCCACTTAGAATTTAAGTAAGTTCTGCAATGAACGTGACTACGCTTACTTTGGTCATCCACTCATGCTTTACAAGAGTGTGACTGCATGAGAATAAAAATCCGTAAACTTTCTCAAACCCCTTTATATCTCTGTCCCCTCAAAAGAATCAAACTCCGCGAACTAACAAGCCTTAAGACCAGAGATGATCATTTCCGTGTCAGCAAGCTTTGAACCTCACTGCAGTAGTTATACTGGCAAAGAGAATGCACCAAGGAACAACGGCCCGTCATAGAATTTTTACTATAGGAGGGATAAATGTTTAGTGACATGTGAAGGGTATTGTGACGCGCAGCCTAAAAGCCGCAATATTGGAGTCAGGGAGGGCGTCAATTGCTAGACAACGGCGCGGTAGTTGTATTGCTGTTACAACAAGAAGCAGTGAATACATCGTTGCCTAGGCGACAATTGTAAACACATTCGTACGACAACGCGTACATAAACAGGCTGTTACAAAGGACATGAGAAACTGAACTGTTCAAGGATGTGTCTGCCACCCCAGCAGCCAGCAGGTTGAAACCGGAGGTTAGAAGCAAGAAGCGAGAAGTCAGACAAAGTTCAGAAGTGAAGTCAGAAGCCAACTAGCGTGCCTACGAAAGGCAGGCATCCTTCAAGAAAACAGACGTTGAAGACTTTGTTTTCTTTCTTAAAGTAATCTGATTGTGTTATAAATATCTTTAGTTCCGCCTGGTGAGATTGTCCAATAAATCGATTCGTCTAATCTAAAACCCAATAAATTCTTGTCGCATTATCAGTATACGTGATAGTATATTAATTTGTGAGTGGCTTATCTAACGAATGTTGTCAGTATTTCGAGTGGTGCTTCGTTCTTCGTCTTTGCGTGCCTTTTTCATATCTCTGACTTCGAAAATAGAGGTAGTATCTTCCTGCGAAACACCGCTGAACTTTAGCCGGAATGCACGATGTCAAATACTACAAACAAGTGTTCTTCACACTTACTTACTTACATATATACTTACTTACTTACTTGGCCGCGCCATAGCTCAAGCGGTTAGTCGCTGTCTTTCCACCGCGGTGGCCTGGGTTCGATCCCGGGGTCTGGTCAAGTGGGATTTGTGGTGGACAAAGTGGCGCTGGGGCAGGTTTTCTCCGAGTACTTCGGTTTACCCTGCCAATCTTCATTCCACCAGTTTCTCCACAATCACTCTCACCTATCATCTGGGGCTGGTATAATAGGCCAGAAGTGGCCGCAGTACAAGGGACTTAGTCCCACCCCACTAGCAATAAAAAAATACTTACTTACTTATGGAACTGAGCCCTTCTTGGGGAGCCGCCAAATCTTGCAGTTACTCAAGAAATTCACAGTATTTTATGGAACCCAAAGGTTCATTACTGCCTTGGTCTTCCCAGTGGTCTCTTTCCTTCTGGCTTTCCCACCAATATCCTATATGCATTCCTATTCTCCATATTTGTGCTATATGCCCTGCCCACCTCATCCTCCTTGACTTGGAGAAGCATACAAGTTATGAAGCTCCTCATTATGCAGTTTTCTTCAACCTCCCGTCACTTCATCTCTCTTCGGTCCAAATATTCTCCTCAGCACCCTGTTCTCAAACACCCTCAGTCTATGTTGTGTTCTTCACACTTCTTACCTAAAATAATTTTACGGGGATTTCAACACGGAAGCCCAGAGAGAATATGTTTTATATTATTTGGCTTTTTCCTCATTCTATATGTGCGTGTGTGCTCTTGCGTGAGTTTGTGTGTGGATTGCAGGATTATTTGAATCTATGACGGTTCGTGTGTGTGTGGAAATGGAGATGCTGTAATTTCATATATTCTGCATTCTGTGTGTACTTTCGGCTAAATCATAAAATGAGGTTCGAGGACATGTATATGTAACAAAAAGCGAGGATTGAGGAAATGTGAACGTAAAAGTTACAGAAACGATTCTCATTGTCAAAATTTTCGATTTTATTCGGAAAACCTAGGGACATAGATAGATCAGTCATCAAAAATACTGGGTATTCTTCAAAAAGATAATTAATTATTTTTCAGAGTTTACAAATTATCGAGCAGGGAAATTTCGCGTGAAAATTAGCTAATCATAAGGTTCCAGACTTATGTTCCGCATTTCAAATATTAATGTGCTGATGAATAGTTTATTTAAAGACGTTGTTTCAACTGTGAGCCTAATTTATGAAAAATGGGTTCAGTATTTACAGAGCCGTGATAAATGCGGGTAAACGGATGGACAGACATGAGTGAGCCAATAGCCGAAGTTTTACAGCTTCTGTTCTTAACGCTCGAAACATGAAATTTTATAGGCCTACATTATTATAATGTTTTCAGGTGTAAATATATTTTGATAGTGTTATTTAACCGTTTAAAGTCCAGTGGTTAAAATACATTCCATTTGCTGTAACATACTGAATCCCTGCATTCTGCTCACACATTGTTGTAAAGTCATGATTTGATTTTGCATTTCTAAGTTGTAACGTTTTACACTTTAAGAGTATGTGCTGTGCATTAATCCAGAAAAATATAATTGCTTAGTGTGAAGTGCGCGACTTCTCAATCTCCCTGTACTTGTGTGTCCCATATGGTTCTCAATGTAAACAACTGCTATTTCCCTAAACAGCATTAACTGGTTGGGCTTTGTAGCGGAGACGTAATGTTTCCTGTGAGGTACGGACTGAACTGTTATATATTACGCAGAATAAATTCAGTATTTTAGTTGTACCATAAGATAAGTAAGACAGGCGTTATCTGCTCTGTAAAGCCTGTACTGGCAGAGGACTTATATATAGTGCAAAAGCAAGAATTTTCAGTAACATCTTATATGTGCAGTATACATTTGATGAAAGCCCAGGCTTATACTTATGAGATAAACCTATCTTCTCGTCAGAGAGGATGTTACGTAAAGACTATTACCGCAGTGGTTCTGTTGAAAACAATCTGCTAGTGGGTGTCAAGGTGCTTGACACCAAGATAAACGGTAAACCGGGTCGTAAAGTAAATTTGACTTTGAATTTGTGTCTGATTATTACAGTCTTTTAAGGGAAAATATTACTGTTTTATACAGTCGTAAAGTAACTCTGACTCTGACTTGGAGTCTATTAAAGGCTACGACAAAGTGTATTTAGTGAATAATAATATTATTGCTACTGTCTGTCTGAAACTTGTCTGGGTGCGACATATCTTCAGCAGGAAACCTTACGGAAGAAAATTCAAGCGTGTGTAACCAGATGTCTGGTAGGGCGATTTTCGTTCTCCTATATATTTGAAATAATATGTAACAACTTCCTAAGCGACGAAGCAACCGTCCGATGACAACACATCCTCCAGGATATCTTAGATGCAGTTCACTCTTTCACTTGTGGCATGGACAAAGTGTTTATTAATCGACACTCATGCTATGTCACTGATAAACAGATAACAGCATGAATATTAAATTAAAGATACTTTTTAATATCACATAATGTCATCCATTAGGAATACAAAGACACTACCGTCATTCAAAATTTCTTGAGTCACGTGAAACCATGTGGAAGCGGTTTATATTACCACTGCCGTAGTCCTGTCAGTCGTAGAAGGGGACGAAAATGGAACCCAATGCCTGGGGATGTAACTGGGTCATACTGTCACTGGGTGGCATGAATACAGGGACCTAGTCCTCCAGGTCTGAAGGTTGGATGCAAGGCTGACAACCTTGCACTGGAAAAAACAAATTTAATGTCGCGAAATCCAAAAAAGTGAAAATCAGATCCAAAACTGCAAAATCTTGTAGCAAATGCTATGGCTCTAAAAGGGCTCTTTGGTCAGTGATGATGACGATGATGATTGACCTGAACAAACGTGCCCAAACAGACCGATCTATAATGGAGTAACGTGGAGATAAAATACGATGAAATCGACTAATCTCTATAGAGGACTTTATTATAATGTCACGTGTTGGGCATATGTCACGCGACAAATAACTTCACGTCGTATTGGATGTAGCGAATTTATTCCACTTGCTCTTACAATCACACAATTTAGAATCTCACAGTTACTACTGCCATCGGCAGTATCACACTAACTTTTCCTGGTGTAGTCACTGCCATGCACTCGATACAACCCGACTCGGCGAGTGCTAGATTGCAACTGACTGGTTACTCAGTACTCACTAGTCACTCACTGAATAGTGTTCGCTGCCCCTTATTTAGGCTCAGCACCGACAACAGAGAAACAGTTACGTGATAGGTACCGCTGTTACATAATGTCGTGTTTACCGATTGCCTAGCAACAGTCGTTGCACGGGCTCCCCTGTTACATGACGCCGTGTTTACAGGCGTTGCTGGGGAACTCTGCCGAGAGCTGTTTATTGCTGCATAGCAACCATCGCGCTTCGGCTCGGCTCAGCTCACTTCGGCTCTACTCGGCAAAGCACTGAGAAACACCGCTTTCCTTACTGTTGAGTAACCTCGTTTCCACTGTTGTGTAACTTGGCAACCGACTGTTTATCAAGGGTCTGTCTTCGTGGTAACTCGTTCCACCTCCCGTTGCCCAGCAACGGTTAGACATGTCACAATATTTTTACAAATAAATTCAAGTTCAAGTTTTAGTTTGTTCCATTTTAATAGAGGGATGACGAAATGAGTTTGAATTTGAGTGCACATGCGAACGCTGTACGCATTTTTATATATGTATGCGTATATATTTGTGTGAGAAGGGTTTTATCGAGTATGCTGACTAGAGAAAGAAATCTGTATGTATATACAGAGCTTCCTATAAATATAAATTGGCACATATCCTGAATTTATACCATGGCGAAAATAATTTTTCAGTATTAGTATAAATCCCAAGTCCATTTCCCCATTAATTCTTTGTGTTTCTCTCTCTACCGACTATATTTCCCCTCTTTGTGTGCATTTTCCTCCATAGGATTTTCATTTTGCTGATCCGTGCAGGCAAAATAAAATAACTCATCCGGCAGTAAATTATTCAGAACCCCCTTTCCCTCTCTTTTATAAAACAGAATAAGAATAATGCCGTCTAGCCGCACGGGTGAGTAGGAACAGTCCGCCCGCCTGCGCGCGCCCCCTCCTTTATTACAATGCTGCTGGTCACATTTCAATCCACAACAAGCAGTAGGCTATTCGCTTATAAACATTTGAAATCTGAAGTTGTTACACTCATACGCCGATGACGCCAACGAAACGCAGTGCATTAAAACTCGTCACTGAGCCCTATCCAGATCCATTTGAATCCCATCTCCCCTTTAAAATTTTATTCCTCTGACGTCCATGTTAATATCAATAGCAAAAACGCTCGTTGAAATTCAACCACGAATCAGTCCTTTCATGTCGCCATCTTCCATCCCCTTTCCTCCGGTCCTTTATCCGTTTCACACTTTTTTCTCTTTACATTATTTCTCCATTCACTACCAAAATAAGCAGCTCCAGTTAGAAAGGTCTCCTTAAAGAGCTAAGAGTCACTCAGCTAATCAAGACACTCTTCTTATGATAACCAAAACTTCATTACAATGCTCGCGAGACTCCGACACAGTTTTGTATGCTGGGACAGACCAAGCACTGTACACCCTCCCATCCTGTTCCTTGAAGAACCATTTTAAAACTATCCATTTACGACTAGGTCTTCCAGATTGTTTGTTTCTTTAGGTTTCCCTAACTAACTAACAAGGCCGCGCCATAGCTCAAGCGGGTAGTCGCTGGCTTCCCACTGTCGCGGCCCGGGTTTGATCCCGGTTCTGGTCAAGTGGGATTTGCAGTGAACAAAGTGGCGCTGTGGCGGGTTTTCTCCGAGTACTTCGATTTCCCCTGCCAATCATCATTCTAACAAATTCTCCCTCATTATAATCACCCGGGGCAGGTACAATAGGCCAATCAGTGGCCGCCGTGGCGAGTGGACCCAGATGGACTGCACCCCCCAATAAGCGACTTTCTTTAATTTTTAACTTTTTTTTCAGTTTTCTTTCAGTTTCTTGGGGTGGGGTGATAATGAGTCGGCCACTAACTGGCTTATTGCACCAGCCCTGGATGATACATGACGTTGAGAGTGGAGCAGTCTGTAGAATGAGAATTGGGGGGGGGAAACCGAAGTACTCTAAGGAACGCCTTCCCCAATGACACTTTGTCCACAAAAAATCACCCATTAACTGACCTGGACTCAAACCCGGGCCTCCGCGGCGGGAAGACGGCCACTAACCGCTCTGGGTTATGGCATAGCCAAATAACTGACTAATATCATGGAGCTGAGCCCGTTAGAAGTCGCCAGCTGTGTAACTACTGAAGAGCTTCCCAACATTTTATAGAACCTGAAGGTTCATTACAGTTTTCATAAGAACCCTCCACTGATCTCTATCCTCAGTTAGGTGAATTAAGCCCATAGCACCCCATCCTATCACTCTAAGATCCATCTTAATATTATCCTTCCACCTAAATGTAGTCTTCCTAGTGGTATCTCTCTTTCTGGCCTTCCTATCAAAATTCTATGCGCCTTCCCATGCGTTCTACATGCTCTGCCAATTCCATCTTCCTCCGGGCTTTCCTGCAAAAATTATGTATGCATTATTGTTTTCTTCAGGGCTGCTCCACATCCCTGACGTACTCACACTGTTATTAATTGGAGAGAAGTGCACATTATGCGGTACTCCCCACTCTCCTGGTACTCATTCCCTTCACTCAAACATCCTCAGTCTACTACGTTAACTTCTTTTTCCTCAAATGGTACTGTTTCAATCAAGGAGCTCCTGCCTTTGTGCGGGGAAAATTCTGCAGTGTACAAATACACTCGAACAAAAAAAATCCGTGGCCTGTAGTCCGCAAACGAATTATACCGACAGAACGACCGGTTAGTGCCAACTGTAGCGGAGAGAGGGTGTCGCGTGGTTAACGTAATGGATCTCCATGGCCGTTAATTTCGGTTTTCTAGACCGGAGCAGCTATTCCCTTCAACTAGCTCCTCAATTATACTCACAAGGCTGATTGGACAGGGTTCCAGACCCAATACTTCTCAGAAAATCTGATAGAGCCGGTAATCGAACCCGGAACCTCTGGATCTGTAGCCAGGAACTCTGACCACTAGACCACAGAGGCGGTCCGAATACACTCTCTGTGTTTAATTAGTTAAGCATTATACTATGAAGACATACGGGGCAGTGGAGGTATAGATCCTTGTGCTCTTGACCTCGGTACTAGATGGACGTAAGTGATCACCCTTCATGCCCCGTCGCATTACCCCCGGGAAAAAGAAAACCTGTGGTATCCATTGGTTAAGAGACTGTATGGGCCCCAGAAGCAGTCTGGATGCCGAGAGAAAAATTATGCAATACCGGGAATCAAAACCGGGCCATCCAGTCCGAAGCCCGTCTCTATAATGACTTAGATATCCCGACTACCAACATAGCCATAAATCGTCTCATATTATAACAGAGGTAACATAACGGTATTCCTGTGGAAGGAAGACGAAAATCCGCGAAGAGCATCTGTCAGGATAGTCGATGTCCCAGACGAGATTCGAACCAAGCCCCTTCTGAAATGCAAGTCTACAACGATACCGCCATACCAGCCTTCTTATAAGAATGGGGTACCGTAAATGAATCCAGAAATCAAGAGGCCAAAATGGTAAAATTTTATTTCCGTTTCCGTGGTTTTCACAGCTCGCAAGCTAAACGCTACATTTGCCGGCAAACACACATCTCTATCATCACTCTTCGGGGCTAGCACACGCGTGGTGTCGGCGTCGGCGTCGGCGTCGCACTGCGCTCGGGGTCTGTTTTCAAATCACGTTCTCCACTTTCTTCGTGGCGTCATTTTATAGACCTAGAGTAAGAACACATTTCCGTAAGAGTTGGAGGCTTTATTCAGATGTGCTCAGTTCGAATATCGGTTGTGACTGAGGTTTTCCGTACTCTCTTGTTTAAGTCATGAACGATTGCTTTCAAATTTTCCGGTTCATTATTTATCGTACCATTCGGTGATATACAGGATGACATAGTCGTAAATTAAAAAACTTAAACTGCAAGTATATTAAATTATAAATATTGTTACATGACACCTGAAAGCCGGAATAATCCGTTGCTAGACAACGGCTAGCTAAAACATGTCTCCGGAGCAAAGGACAAACACAGATTAACAGAGGACTTAAGAGATGTGTTGATCTCGATTCGGTTCGTCCCGAAATTATGAAGGTGGGGGGGGGGGCGTAATTGATTCAAGAGTTCAGCTCAGCCGTAAGTGAGTCGTGATTCGGCATTCGTCATTCGTAAGCTAGGTCAGAATTCAGTAGTTCACAGTTCAGCTAATCAGCGGACAACGGAAGCTGAAGAAGTGGCCGATTCGTAAATCACAACCAAGTCAGTCACAGCAGACGAGAAGACACTCGTAGCGAGTCTTAGGAAGTCACTGATTGTGATCTATACTTATTGATCGTAGTTGCAAATAAAATGGCAATAAATCCAGTCATCCAATCCGCAACCCGTTATTATTAGTCACGGACCTGAGACACGTGACATTTTGGTGTGTGAAGTGGTTACGACAGTAAATACGTTATAATATGAAATCTTTTGAAATAAAAATGTAAAGTAAAGGTAAAGTTGTCTCTGTGTTGAACGAATTAATCACTACGCCATGAAGACGTGTGGGGGAGTGGATGTATAGATCCATATTTTCTTGACCTCAGCAATGGCTGGAGGCGAGTGGCCAGTTTCATGCCCCTGCCGCTTTACCCCCAGAGAAGAGCCCCCGATATCCATTGGATAGGAGGGTGGGTGGACCCCAGAGTCGATCTGGACGATTTGGGGAAGAAAAATTCTTAATCCTACTGGCACTCGAACCCCGACCCCTCGGTCGTCCAGCCCGTAGCCAGTCGCTATACCGACTACTATCAAAGAAAATTAAGAAAAATATATATTTCATAGCACAGCTGAAACAATCACGTTATATGCAGATGAAATATGACATCTGGTTGAAAAACTGAACAGTAAAATACAGATAACTGAATTTGATTAGCCATGATGGCGCCTTGCTTTGCGACAGGGCTCACCGCACAATCCAAGGAGACCTACAGACTGCCTATAAGATCCAAAGTTCCAGATTAATTCTGATGGGAAACAGAACAGAGGGCCTAATGCGAAATTTAGAAGAGTACACATCTTCGGGTGACAAGGGAAAGCAGTGAAAGAGATTCGAACCGCCCCTTTCCCTACTACATAGAAGATTGATCAGTGATACATAAACCCTTCTATTACTGTCGTTGCTAACCCTCACCGGGATAGCTCAGTCGGTATAGCGAATAGGCTACTAGCTGGACGACCGAAGAATTGTGTTTAGTAGCCAGCAGGAGCCAGAGACTTCTCTTCGTAAGGTCCAGACCGGCTGTGAGGCTCACCTAGCCTCCTACACAGTGGGTACCTGGGACTGTTTCCCCTGGAGTAAAGCAGCGGAGACGTGAAGACGTCGAGGTCAAGAATGCTGGAGCTATACCTCCACATCCCTATACGTCTTCATGGCGGGGTGCTTAATTAATTAAGCCCATGGATAACTTTAATATTTTAATTTACCTTCAAATGTACAGAGCATTTCAGAAACTTAACCATACACAAATGCACATATTTACAGCCACATACTGCTGTGGTTATGTAGTCGTGTCCAGTGCAATATAAGTAGGCTTACATTAATTAAGTTTATTCACGGTGGTACAGTATAATTTTATCACTTTCAGGGGCAACCTATCCTACAAATTTCCAAACGAAAATACAGAATATGACTACTCCATTGTATGGAGTTCATACAATTCGCCCGCACAATGGCCCCTCATGGTCTACGGGTATTTGGCTTCCAAATATCAATAGGTAACCTATTAACTGCTTTTCACTGCCTCCCCCCAGGGTGCAAAGGGGAGTGCGAGTGAATGAACACAGGTACAGAGGGAAAGTCAATTCACACGGTGGTTAGAAGCACAAGAGGCTAAGTCTTCACGCAGTGTAGGAGGCTAATGTTTCTCATCTGCTCCCTCTTGCTGTTCTAAGCACAGGGCAGAACCTCACGACATACCAAATCACATATTATTATTGAGCTGTTTTAGAGTAGGTACGTAAGCAAAAATGTTTTCAATTATTTATATTTTTAATATAAATAAGTCTTACATACATTGTAGGGGCATGCGGTAGCGTAGTTTGTTGAGGCACTGTGCTACAAGCCGGAAGATCGGGGGTTCGATTTCTGATGAGGTAATTTTTTTTTTCAATTTACCTACTCCTTCCAGCAGCACTATTGCCTTGGGGTTGACTCAGCCTCGAACAGAAATGAGTACCAGGAATCTTCGTGGAGGGTAAAGGGTGGCCGGCCGGCGCGTAAGGCTGACAATCTCACCGCCATCTGTGAACTGATTGTCTGGAAAATGTTGGAGCCTCGACGTCTCACAACCCCACAGGCCTCCACGGCCTGTTACAGTAATAATTGTACTTTTTTTTCTTTACATACATTGTAGTTCAGGCGCAATTTTAAACAAATTACCAGCATCATAGGAAACATAAATTATTAGAATTAATGTGGCTCCTTTGAAAAAACAAGTGCAAATATTTAAAATGAATGTGTAATGTACGTGTAAGAAATATAATTAGAAAGACCAAATCTAGGAGGATGAAGTGGGATGGGTAGGGCATGTAGCAAACAATTTGGGTGACCGTTATACATATCCGGGTCCTATATAACGAGCAATTACTTAATTTCTATTCGGCCCTACATCAAATCCGGCTCTGAGGTTCCCGGCCCAGTGTCAAAGGAAGACCGGGGGTTTCCTCCCGGAGGTAAAGCGGGAGGAAGGAGAAGGTCGCCAGTCATCTCCATCTGTACGTCAGCTTCTCACATCCGTAGCTATGAACTTCTGGCATATGACCCCGTGTAGTCTCATAGTTCGATACAGACGTTTCAGAAAAACGCGCGATTTTATACCTTGAAGTAGAATGATTTACTTCCTCTGAAACGTCTTCAAATATATACCAGACTACACGGAATCACATTTCAGAAGACAGTAATATTAACCTCCATCTGGTAAGGTAAAGTTAAAGCTGTCCCTGTGCTTAATTAATTAAGCACTACGCCATGAAGGCGTATGGGAAGTGGATGTATAGCTCCACATTTTCTTGACCTCGGCACTCTCTGGAGGTGAGTGGTCAGCTTCATTCCCCTGCCGCTTTACCCCCGGTACCCGTTAGATAGGAGGCTGGGTGGACCTCGGAGCTGGTCTGGACGACTTGGAGAAGAGAAAATTCTTGATACTACCGGGAGTCGAACTCTGACCCCTCGGCCGTCCAGCCCGTAGCCAGTCGATATACTTACTGAGCTATCCCGGCTCCATCTGGGGTATATGTTAAATACTGGGAGCCCTGATACAGCTTCCTCCCACTCCTGGATAGCGCGGTGCGTGGATACAGTGCTTGAATAGATCGCTACAGGAAATACTGTGAGATAGGCCACTGTTACACGATATCTGTTGAGGTGCAGCATGAGGCTCGAGGGTGATGAAGGGAAAACGAGAAATGTAGCTTGAACATTTCAAATTATCTGATTGGTTATGCAACCACCAAGCCTTCTGCGCTAGTGTACGGCATGACATATATATGCGTGTCAGCCTATATGGGCAGGGGCAGATTGGAGTGTAATGGACTTCCCACACCCTTCACGCCCTCCCGCCCTTTTATACTCCACCAAACATGTAATCAACCCACACAGGACATAAAAATTTTCAAAACCGACGCGACTGGTTTTGAAAGTTAATACTGTTTTATATTTTCGCCAGATGTGGCTTCGTAGAAGCAAAATAAAAAACTGTTTAATTATTTGTAAGTAGTTCTATTAATTTTTCATGAATAAAGCTGATGGTGTTTATTATTTAGAGATCCTCTGTAGGCCACAATGTTGCGTCTCAACGTCCTGTTGCAGTTGATATTAGAATTTATTTTTCAGTTGTTTACACTCCAACATGCAACAACATCAAAATTTGAAATTAAATCCTTTTTTCTTTTAATTCGTAACTGCATTACGCGTTTCGGCCTACTCGGCCATCATCAGTGCGTTGAAATTGGGGGGGGGGACTGATGTGTCTTCCGCACTACAGCGATCCGTGATTTCGCATTTATAATGTTCCGAAATGAAATCGCAGAGATAACATCCACACTGCACACCTGACATGAAACAGGCATACAAAAACGACAATATATGGGGAATAGACGAGCCGTGGTAGTGTAGTCGGTATAGCGACTGGCTACTAGCTCGACGACTGAGGGTCGGATTTTGAGACCCGGTAGAGTAAAGAATTTCCTCTTCTCCAAATCGTCCAGACCTGCTCTAGGGTGCCCCCAACCTCCTATCCAATGGGTACCGGGGGCTCTTTCCCCTGGGGTAAAGCGGTAGGGGTGTGAAGCTAACCATTCATCTCCATCTAGTGCCGAGGTCAAGAAAATGTGGATCTACGCATCAACTCCTCTATACGCCTTCACGACGTAGTGCTTAATTCCTTGATCACATGGACAGCTTCACCTTTTATGTGGAACAGGAGGAACAACTATATTATAGATACCAAAACACAGATCGTAGTAACACGGGAGGGACGGAATTTCCACCGAGATTCAAAGCATCTGACGGCCGAAATATATTCACAATAAACTAGCACATCTGAGGGAATACAAACTTTACATACATACTGTATGTCTTCTAGCACTACATATGCAGTAATCAGGTATCACCCTGTAAAAAAGGTAAAGCTGTCCCTGTAACAGGCCGTGAAGGCCCATAGATTTCTGAGAGGTCAAGGTTCCCACATCTTCTAGACAATTGACTCATAGATGGCCGTAAATTTGTCAGCCTTACGCGCCGACTGCCCTTTACCCATCATGATTATTCCTGGTACTCATTTCTTTTAGAGTCTGAATAGACTCCAAGGCCATAGCGCGGCTTGCAGGATTAGGACAATTGAAAAATCTAATGACCTCATCGGTAATGGATCCCGAGACTTTCCGGTTTGTATCATAGTGCCTCAACCAACTAGACTGCCGGGTTACACCCCGTTTCATGTCTATATTTAGAGACAGAAATACATTTTTAATGAACTTCATATGTCGTCAGGGCTCTGTCACATGTTTCTGTGTTTGTGTTGCTTATTTCAGGCCACGCCCCTTATGTTCTGTTATCGTAATTAGCTTTATATGTAATACTCAGAAAGTGCATACAAATGCACGCCCATGAGGCTGGTGTGTCTGCCCTGCAACATGTTCCAAATATGAAAGTACATAAAGAATTCTAATGAAATTTGACTATACTTAATCACAATCTGATATTTTATATGAAGACTAAATTTAATTGCAACTTTTTTCACGTAAAAGCTCACTATACACAATTTGTATGTAATAAAATAATATATAGTTGTAACTAAGTTATATGAATTTCATTTGAAATATTTTTCGATATTATATGTTAAACGAAAGAATGCGATTAGGTGTTAAGATATGATTTTTGGTACCAATTTTAGAGCCAATTTCTGCCACAAGAATGTAGCACTAGGCAGGCAGGAAGAAACCACCAATAAACTTCTATATTTTATTTGTTAAATTACAAAACCATCTATTAATAAAATTATACTTGAGCCTAATTACTTCTTCTCTTCCTTTCATTCAAAATTTCATGGTCTTTTATTCTTTCTTTCTCCCCTCACACCTACTTCCGTTACGTAATTATTTATATTTTCATTCTTCTATACGTAAAGGACGTAAAACAGAAGATTCGGCATAGATAGGAAGAAAGGAAAAGACATAAAAGGATAGTCAAAAATTGAAAGCACATACCGATCAGTAATAAAACGCATTGTGAATGAACTTCCATCCTGTAACTTGGTTCACAGATACATCGTGTATTTACCGCTCAGTCTTAACAACACATAAATCCCTGCGCTATACAGAAACTTGTCTGAAATGTAAAAATATTTGCTCTTCCCAGGATTCAGTTAAAAGCAATTTCTGTGTCACACCCTGTAGCTTAGGTTGGATTTCCTACGCGGTAAGTCGACAGACTCGTGTTATAATAAGAGGATTAAGGGGAATTAAGCGCGAAGCTTGTCCACTACAACTCTGGCTAGTCTGACCCGAATACAAACAAAGCAGGTTTCGAACCTGGTTCACCTCAGATGGGTGATCTGTGCTCTACCTCCAGTGCCAGTAATAAATGGGGCAGTTTACACACGAATATGTATAAAATGGTTATATGTAATTAATATTCTACACGACAGTAACAGTTCAAATGTTATTATACGGGAGTGTCGCGTGTGGGATACCTTTCCGTATTCCGTATTGAGGGGGTAGGTTTGCCCATGCACTTAGACTGGTTACTGGTCCATTGTGCGCCCCTCCCCTTTAATTTATACTGTCTCCATACCCTACCGGTACTGGTGCTTACTATCAGTCCCTTTCTGCTAGCGAGATTCCAACCTCTTACTGGCAGTGGTATCTAATAGTTAGTCCCTTTCTGTCAGCTAGGTCGTCCCTCCTCTGGCAGGGGTTCCTAGTCCCTTTCTGCCAGCAAGGTTTCTACCCTCTACTTGGGAATGGTATCTAATACTTTAGTCCCTTTCTATCAGAGAGGTCCCCCCTCCTCTGGCAGTGGTACCTGATGGTTCCCACATCTACCGGAGGAATTGGAAACTAGTTGGGCGGGAAACTTGGCCTAATTTTGCTCAGAGGTCTCATAGAGGCATGAGGTTCTTTTACGTGCCGTAAATCTACGACAAGGGACCCACGGCTAAAAATCCCTCCCGGAGGACTTGTTCCCTGAATTTTTCCACCCTTAAAAATTCCACGACCCCCGCCGGGTTTTTGAACCCGCGTACCTTGAGTCATGAGGTGGGAACGTTACCCCTAGACTATGGAGGCCGCTTTGGGATACCTTGAGAAAGAACAAAAGGCACAGTGTGAAAATATGGTAGAACTTAGACTCATCCTGAGTTATGCACGGGATATCTAGCATAAAATTACTGGCTCTTCTGAACATTTTTCTTCCTCTTCGCTCCCACTGTGGAGCATAGGGCTGATTTCTCACTTTCACTGATCATGTTTACAGACGGTAGGAATCCTTGGACGGGTGATAGTCTCGTCCCAAGGCATCTACATAAACACAGGACAACACAAACACAGAATAAACACAAACACACATCAAACATCCATGTCTTGTGTAGGATTCGAACCCACGATCCCGGCTTCCGAGCGAGAGAAACAGTACCTGCCTTAGACTGCTCGGCTACCGTGACAGGCAGTGTATAAGAATAATATATAAGAATTCAGTTCGTACCTCACAGGAAACAGATCCGAACCCACGATCCCGGCTTCCGAGCGAGCGAAGACAGTGCATGCCTTAGACCGCTCGGCTACCGTGACCGGCAGTGTATAAGAATAATATATAAGAATTCAGTTCGTACCTCACAGGAAACAGATCCGAACCCACGATCCCGGTTTCCAAGCGAGCGAAGACAGTACATGCCTTAGACCGCTCGGCTACCGTGACCGGCAGTGTATAAGAATAATATATAAGAATTCAGTTCGTACCTCACAGGAAACAGATTCGAACCCACGATCCCGGCTTCCGAGCGAGCGAAGACAGTACATGCCTTAGATCCCTTGGCTACCGTGACCGTCGTATTATGATTTTAACTCGGTTTTATTTGAAAAAATCGGTGCAATAAACGTTCACCCATTAACTGCAGAACGATAAAGCCTGCAGTATCATCGTTGCTTGGCAACAGCTACGAACAATGCAGATTATTCAGCTTCTGTGCTCAAGTCGTTACTCTCCGGCGAATATCCCGCAACTGAACTGTGTACCGAACTGTAGCCCTATCTCTTCCCAGCCTCCCTTCCAGAATTCAACTCTCAAGTGACTGAGTCAGACTCAAATTACTTTACGACTGGCGGTTTACCTCCAAACAGTTCGTATTGGCGCCATGCACCTTGAGACCCACGATCAGTATTTTCTTTTATCAAACGAACATTTGCGGGTATAGTCCTTATATAACATCATCTCTCATGAGAGGATGGGTCTGTCTTTAACAATTGCTACTGCTCTTCGCCAGCGCAGTCATACTCAGGTCCGAGTCCGGCGGGACTTATATCTAATTTTACTGTCTCAGATTCGAGACTACCCCAAACCTGGAGGGCCAGGTCCCCAAATTTATATCGCCCAGGAATAGGGAGGCCCGGATGTACCCCCAGACACTGGGTTCCCTTTGCGTAGACGCCTACGACTTGCAGGGTTACGGTGGAGGTATTCGAACCCGTCTCCATTCGGGATTGATTGGGTCGTCAAACTGTCTTCCTCATAACCACTTTACACCGACCGAGTAGAGTTTCCAACAGTAACCCTATTGTTGCGTTAGTATTCGTTGAGGCGGGAACGTGTTTACCGAAGCGTTGCCTAGAAAGAGCCGTATATTCTCATATCTAGCGGCCACTGCATAGCAACGGCTATACACACTACAAAAACACATATTTTCAAAGTAAGGAAAGTAAACTAATGAAATGATAATAGAAAGTACTAAAGTTTTAATTTTTATTTGATGGATAAATAAGCTTTCCGTAGAAAAGATATTATGCGTTAATAATTATGGTCAAATTAAACAACCAATAACTCCATACTCTGAGGATATGGGGCAGAAATAATATCTCTTGTTAACGCCCTTCCTAACAACTAAACTTTTACTCGTCTCCGTAATTGGGTTCCTTATTCGAAACATGTATTTATGTAGCTACACTTGTCTCTGCAGCAGAATAGACCCGTCTACTATATTAGCAGAACACCGCTATGTTTGGTGGTAGAATATTCCAACTTTTGGGGGACTGGACATGTTCTGTATCTCTCTAAATCAAAAGTCAATATGAAAATGACTTTCGCTGTCCATTGATGACTTTAAAACTATGAATTATAATTACGTAATAATAAAAATATAATATAATAGGGTATAGTCAAAATATTTTACGGAAGTTGGCAAAATTTCCTTGCGCGCAATCCTTGGTTAGAAATTTAGATCACACAAGCGCGTGGAATGATTTTTATATGAGGTTTAGAACACAAAGCATAGATTCTGTAAAACATTAGGTGTAAACAATGAAGTAATCAGGAAAATAGTTGAGGAGTGGCCAAGACAAATATGTAATAGCACAACAATAAAACCTTGTAGTTTCTGCTTTATTTATTGCTTATACCCGCAGTTAGAATCTTAATCTCTCTAACTACGGTCTCGTTAAGGATTATGACGTCAGCTGGAGCACTGAGATAACGGTTTATACTGTAAGCCGATGATAAGATAACAGTAAAGTTGAAGATGATTGACAGGGTACACTCACTGCTTTGTGTGACAAGAATCATGGATGGTATTTGGTATTAGTTTTATGGCGCTACAGCCCTTTGTTGGACCTTGGCCACTATTTTCAGTTTCTTATTTCTACACTGTCGGTAGGACTATTGGACGAGGTCTCAGTTCGTCTCTAGGCTGCTACCTACACTCAGGACAACAAAAACACAGAATAAACGCAAACAGACATCCATGACTTGAGTGGGATTCGAACGCATCATCCCAGTGTTCGAGTGGGTGAAGACGGTTCATGCCTTAGACCGTGCGGCCTCTGTGATTGGTGGTATTTGGTATAGAACTGTGGCATTTAACCGTTTTTGTTCGCATACCCCCCAGATACAATTTCTCTTCAACTTTGTACCAATAAAGTTGTTGGAGTATAATTCAAGTTATATACAGTCCATAATCTATATCTAAAACAAATTAAATAAATTACATTCAAGATAATGCATTAAATAATAAGTTTCTGTGAGAAAAAGGAGAATCAGGCTATTAAATAACAAACATATTGTCACGTGCTGGGTATGTCACGCGACAAATAAATTCACGTGGGTCTCGGGTTCAGCGAATCCTTATTGGACACTCACACTCACACTCACACACCTTACAATTATTATCACTCGCAGTGTCATTTGACTTCTGGCCCAATACTCCAATGGATGCTGGAACTTCACTTATTGTGGCCGTTGCTACGCGATGACCGTAAGATAGCACGTTACAATATTACTGTCTATCATATAAAATTTAATAAAGGAACAAAGGTATTTTAGCAAAGCAAAATTATATAGTTAAATATTTGATGAATTATTAATGTGGTTCTGGCCTTCTGTGAGATGACTGGGCTTGTTTCCGGGATGTCAGCATATCAATTCGAGGACGAATTTCAATTTTGCGTACACCGTAAGATGTCTTCGTGTACCCACAGGGGTAAGCGTACCCCAAGTTGAAGACCATTAGTATAATAAATGATATGAACTCCGTCCCAAGTGCAAACAATATATTATATGTCCTTGATCTTGCTCTCCTTTACACTACATGTTTCGGCCTCAAACGGCCATCATCAGGTGTATACACTCACGTTGCTGTCACACTGCACTTTGTTTAAAATTTAACATTAAAAAACACATTGTTCCTTTCCTTGTTATTATCAACATCTACTTCGTTGGTATCTGTCCGGTTTATAGATTATTTTTGTTACACACGTTAGCACTTATAAAATCTTTAGTTCTAATTTTAAAATCCTTTAAATTTTTTCTCTTAATTTTAGAGAGAAAAAATTTAAAGGATTTTAAAATTAGAACTAAAGATTTTATAAGTGCTAACGTGTGTAACAAAAATAATCTATAAACCGGACAGATACCAACGACGTAGATGTTGATAATAACAAGGAAAGGAACAATGTGTTTTTTAATG
>NW_019735462.1:1509459-1538931 GCF_002891405.2 Cryptotermes secundus
AAGTCTCTTGAATTTCCCTCATTTATAGTTTTAATTCGCTGATTCAGCGTGGACGACAAGGGGGTAGATAGCTCCTCCCTTGTGTTCTAATTTCCTAAAGTTAGGTTTTCATTGGGTCTTATCGGGATGTGGGCAGACCCCCCGGGCGTCTGATCGCTGCGTAAGCAATCTTTTCCGATTCTCCAGTGCCCGAGTTAGGCAAACTTCTGGCGCTGTGAGGACACAGCCTTGCTGGGCAAGCAGATTCCTAACCTACTTGCCATTACTGATGTTTACAAGTTGCGGCAATAACTGTGCAACACTGTTCGCTAGGCGCGAACATTTTTGGGCCGTGGCTTCTTCTACTATCTCGAATTTTGGGGCATAACAAGGACATATAATATATTGTTTGCACTTGGGACGGAGTTCATATCATTTATCGTATAGAGTGCAACAGGATGCTTAAATATAATACCATTAGTATAGACCAGAATTATAAAAACAACTTTTTGAACATTATCCATCGTTTTGTCGATCATGACGTTGGATAATGCCCTAAAAGTGAATAATTTTATCGTCATAGCATCATCAGAAGCTTCTGGTTCTTACGTTTATCTTCAGGACATATGAGGTAAGGGAGACTAACGCCTCCATTTTTGACTGATCTTGAATCCACAACCATCTTCCTGGAAGTCCAGTAGACCTGGGGGACCTGAGTGAGTGTCTGCGGCTCTACAGTATCCATATCGGTAACGTGCAACAGCCACGATGGAATATACGGACTGTACATGTAGTTGTGTTGTTTTGGATGTTTCAGCATACGACAAACACGACACGTAGCACGGCAGATCTGAAGATAGCTTGACCGAGGAGACATCTGTCTCCTGCTTCGCTAAGCAATATACATATCTACCTCATTCACTCACTCATGGAGAGGAGCCCTTTTTGAGAAGCTGCCATTTGTGCAGCTATTCAAGAACTTCCCAGCATTTTAATGGAACCCGAAGGCTCATTACCCTGTTCACAAAACACGTATCTGGTCCGCATCCTCAGCCAGATCAATCCAATCCATACCATCTCATCCTATCTCAGATCCAGTTTAATATTTTTCACCCACCCACGTCTTGGTTTTCAAAGTGACCTCGTTCCTTTTAGCTTTCTCACCAATATTCTATATGCATTTCTCTTCTCCCCCATTAGTGCTACATGCCTTGCCCATCTCATCCTCCTTGACTTCATCATTCTAATTATACTTGGAGAAGAGCAAAGTTATGAAGCTCCTTATTAAGCAATTTTCTCCAACCTCCTGTCACTTCATCTCTCTTCGGTCCAAATATTCTCCTCAACACCCTGTTCTCAAACACCCTCAGTCTATGTTCCTCCCTTAATGTCAGAGACCAAGTTTCACACCCATACAGAACCACAGGCAAAATTATAGTTTTGTATATTATAATTTTTATGTTTTTGTACAGCAGACGAGAAGACAAAAGGTTCTGGACTGAATGGTAACAAACATTACCGAGTTCAATCTCCTCTTAATTTCCTCCTGAATCAGGTTCTGATTTTTATCGTTGTTCCCAAATATCTGAACTGTGCCACATTTCAAAACATTTGTTTCGTATCTTTATATCATAATTTTGCCCTGCATTTTGGTGACGAGACAGCAACATATACTTAGTTTTCTCTGTGTTTACTTCTAGATCAACCTCCTTACTTACACGTGTACGTCAATTAAACTCTGTGTGTTTCTCTTTATGGCATGTATCTATATTATCATCCAGTAGATTCACATCATCAACATAGACCAACAGCTGATAGATGTTTACCATTGAACAAAACTAAAGACAGAAATTAATTTACTTTCCTGAAACTACAACAGTTGTTAATATTCTCCTGTGATTACAATGACGTTATGAGTTTGGTTATTTATCATTGGTAGAAGCATTTCTTTATGTTCTGAATCAACAGCAGACAAATCTCATGTTTATTGAATTGTGGCTTTGCAACACCCGCGTTCAAGATAAATCTCGTGCAAGAAACGAATAATTCTGTGTCTGACGGTGAAAAATATGTGTTCGTTTCACACCGCGAACAATATTCAGAGACAAGGGCCATTACTAAACCCTTACATACTGTATTTATAAGCTAAAATGTCGATACAAACATGGAGACATTGATGAATTAGTTTATAAAACATTAACACAGTGTGTGGAGGAAAACGTAAAGAATGGACACAGATGTTACAAATAGCATTCTCTCACGAAAACCTTGTAATTAATTGATAAAGAAACGAAGAAACCAACTAACTAACGAACCAACTGTTTATACGATTAACCAGATAACCCAGAAAGAAACTAACAAACTGATATCTCTAAACAAACAACTGACTAATAAACACAACAACAGACGAAATAACTAAGAGTCTAAGTAGTTAACTAACTGGTTGAATGAATGACTAATTCTCTTATTGAATGTCCGACTCAGTGACCTCATGGCGGAGACTGCTACTTCGAAACCTGATGGTTACGCAGCTTACAAATACTAGCTGTATATCAAATACCTCCTCTTATAAACATTCTTACAAACAGCGACTCCGGACTTCAGTCCTTAAAATCCATTAGTATAACACCTATTTTAATATTATCTCAAATAGGCTTATAGATTCGCGCTTCCTCTATGCTTGCACCTCAACAAAGTTTTACGTTTAGAATATAATTTTAGAGTCTATATATTTCGAACATGATTTATTTTCAGTTATACTGGATTCGAAGTTATTACAGTGATGAGTATGAAAAACAGTACACTCCTGGACGTTACGCTGTATAGACTTGTATAAGTTCACTTAGGTTTCGAAGGAACGTACTGTTTCCATTTGCAGAATCGAAGAGTAAGTGAAGCAAACAGCAAAAACAAAGCAGGAAGCAGAGCTCAGTATATACCTCCGAAACGTCGGCTAACTTATACTGGATGACATGGCGTCACGTGCAAGGAGACAGTAATTATTTCTATTCATATAGGTCTAGTAATACGAGGGCCGGTCACGGTAGCCGAGCGGTCTAAGGCATGTACGGTCTTGGCTCGCTCGGAAGCCGGGATCGTGGGTTCGAATCCCACTCAAGGCACGGATGTTCAGCGTTTGTCTATGTGTGTGCGTTTTTCTGTGTTTGTGTACAGGTAGAGACTTTGCGACGAGCTGACCACCCGCCCAAGGAGTCACACCAAATGTCTATAGTGATGGTTATAAAGGTAGATTCTGGGATATAACGCTCTGTAGTCTATTGAAAGTAAACTGACGTTTCGGTGTAACATATCACCTCCATCTTTAGAACTTGTTGTTTTGAAAAATAAAACTATCTGTAATTCCTCCGTCTTGCTAACATTTTAATGCCTGAACCAATCTTTATTATACTTGGTACGTATATATTATGGCGCCTGAGCCCATCTCATTTATATACTTCATAAATCCTTCCTTCAGTTTGTGTGTCTGTATGTCTATCCATTCTATCGTTGCTAAGCAACAGCTTGGTTAATTGTATCCATCATTTCGGTGCTAGTAATCGGCTCGGCAAACATGTTCCCGCTGCAACGAATACACGAAACAATAGAATAATTTTTGGACATGTCATTTTCTATACAGAAATATCTTCTCAAACGGAGGCTGCGGATTTGTCCGTATATTCCTCTATCGTTGCTGGGTAACAACTCGATAGATACCTTCACGCAGCAACGAATAATTTTGGAGGCTTTGTTTTCTATGCGGTCCGTGTCATATCAAAGAAAAATTCGGGATTAATTCTTCCTAGAAATTCTTGTTTTTTCTTTCCCTTCATCGTATTGTTCTATGATGATGTCAGCCTTTGGTCAGTGGATGGATCCTCCCCCCCACAATAGCAGTACACAAGAGCATTGTACCCAGGTGATTTTCCTCTTCCCATGCCCTGTCTACTTTTGTGAGAGATAATTAAAAAACAAGGAGGTGCTTATCCAGTCGTCCTAGCATCATGATCTGTAATGACCTGTTGTGTGTTTGTAAGTGTTCTATCAGTACTGACTCTTCCTCATATGTTGCATTGGAAATGAGTTTTAAACATGAATATATTTCAGATTCATAAGACATGTTTTAGTTCTACAATCATTTTATTTCTTTTGATATATTATCAAATTCAATATTTATCTTGTTAATAAGAGTTTATTTCAGATATTGCATACTGCTGCAATTAATAACATGTGGAAACCTCACCGTTCTGCGATGGCCCATCCTGTGATTCATTCTATCAATCACTTCCTCTTTCATCAATTGTCACGGATATCATACGAATAATAAAGCTCAGTAATTAACACTTCATTAGTAAGCAATCAATTTTCTCACAGAAATTTACACAGTTTCACTGGACTGAAACACTAAGCGTCACTTCTCAACTGCTCTACATTACATGATTGTGTTCTGTCCGCACGGATACTGCCTGTGACACAAGATATCTCAACTCTTCTGCATTACACAGCTGTGTTCTGTCCGCACGGATACTGCCTGTGACACAAGATATCTCAACTCTTCTGCATTACACAACTGTGTTCTCTCTGCACAGATATTGCCTGTGACACAAGATATCTCAACTGGTCTGTGTTATGTGTTCTGTCTGCACAGATATTGCCAGTAATACAAGATATCTCAACTCTTCTGCATTACACATCTGTGTTCTGTCCGCACGGATACTGCCTGTTACACAAGATATCTCAACTCTTCTGCATTACACAGCTGTGTTCTGTCCGCACAGATACTGCCTGTGACACATGATATCTCAACTGGTCTGTGTTATGTGTTCTGCCCGCACAGATACTGCCTGTGATACAAGATATACACGACCAGGCTTGGGCAGTTAAACCAGGTAGTCCAGACAATACACAACCTACTCGTAACATCACGAGAATCTCCACCAGTTCATAATCAAGGCATCAGAAGAAAGCCTTCTATTTACTCTTCTTTCTGCACCGTCGCCTTTCATTATCCCTTTTCTCTTCCATCTTGCCCTCCTTTATCATTTGTATGTTTTGTTTCTTTCCTATGTCTTCTATTCTTTTTCCAGTCCCTCATCTCCCTTTTTCTCCTTTAATCTCTCTTTCCTTCTCCAAGTTCTCATTTTCAGCCCCTACTCTTCCTTTAATTTCTTATTACCTCCATTCTTTCTTCATCTCATCTTTATCCCTCCCTCTTCTTTCACTCCTTTCATACTTCTCTTTTTCTTATCTTCAGTATTATGACTCCCACAACTGCGCCTTTATGGTGCGACGGTCAGGCTCGGAAACTTAACCAATAAATTGATAGTCGGTAGAAGAGTTAGCTGAGGCGCTAGGCTACAAGCTGGAAGGTCGCGGGTTCGTTTCCCGATGAGGCCACTGGATTTTTCAATTGACCCTTCCTTCCAGCCGCACCATGGCTCTGGAGTCGAATAATCCTCTAACAGAAATGAGTACCAGGAATCTTTCTATGGGATAAAGGGGGGCCGGCGCGTCGTAAGGCTGACAACTTCGCCGCCATCTGTGCGCCGATTGTCTAGGAAACGTGAGAGCCTCGACGTCTCACAACTCTATGAGCCTTCATGGCCTGTTACGGAGATAGCTTTATCGTTTTACCTTTTATATGACGATTAAAAGTTATAGGTTCAAATTATTTGTCAGGTTTCTTCAGTCTATAAAAAATCATCAAGGTCTGAGTCAGTTCGAAGAGGTTAATATAGAGACAACCATAATATTCTACATTTATATATGACAGGTACTCAGTTCAATTCTTGTCGGGTCAGAGGCTATCCTGAGTGACATTATCCGTCTTTTCAGCCTAATTCCGGATTAATACCTTGGAACAGGTCACGAAAGCATATTTACAAACCCTTACTCTCTCAGGCATACGTCTTTCCATCAGTTTCGTTTTAATTAGCTTAGGTCCGTAACCTGCATTTGGGTTACCAAACAGCAAAGAAAGCAACAAACATTTTATATTACCTCCTACCAATTTAAAGACAGTCTAAGAGTTTTCTGCCTTCTCTGCTCTCCACGGAGAGCATGTTCCATCATGCTCCGATTTTGCAGTAGTCTTCGGACTTGTCTTCTTTCATAGAGTACTTTTATGTCCTATTGGTTTGTGTTTATAAAGCAATTCTTCTCTTTTTCACTGAGTAAGCCAAGTAAGTAGAACCGAGACAGCTCAGTCGCTATAACGAGAAGTTATGAGCTGGATAACCGGATTCGATTCCCGGCAGGGGTAAGTTTTTCTCTATTTCACAGCGTCCAGGGCTGTTCTGAGCCCTACCCAGCCTCCTATCCGCTGGGTACCAGGAGCTGCTTCCCTGCGGATAAGGTAGCCGGAAAACTAAGCTGACCACTCATTCCCATCTAATGCCGAGGTCAAGAATGGTGGAGCTATAACTCCACTCCCTTACACGTCTTCATAGCCTGGGGCTGGATTAATTAAGCACAAGAAAAATATTACTTTTTTAAGCCGAGCAATTAACTTGCAAGAAGCAAGCAGGACTCTGTTTTCTGTTTGCTTTACCTTCTATTCTGAAGGTGGAGAAAGTAAGTTCTTACGAAACGTCGGAAACCTTTTATAAATCTACACGTCACATCTCAGATGATAGTAACCTTCATAGTAACAGACTTGAGAACTTAAAATCCAGATTCTTAACATTTCAGTCAGGTCTACAATGCCACCGCCACAATCAAAAGTAAAAGTCAAACTTGTCACTGCGCTTAATTAATTAAGCACCACGCTATGAAGACGTATGGGGAGTGGAAGTATAGCTCCACCTTCATAACCTCGAAACTAGATGGAGGTGAGTGATCAGCTTGACGACCCGGCCGCTTTACCCCAAGGTACCAATTGGAAAGGAGGCACGGTGGGCCTCAGAACCGGTCTTGACTCTGTGGAGTAGAGAAAAATTTTTGCGCCTACAGGAAATCGAAGCCCGACAATCCAGCAAATAGTTATACTGACTGAGCTATCCCGACCATGCTCTAGCAATAGCAGCTGGAAATCTGTAGGCAATTTACTGACATACATTGCGACTGTCTTCTTTAAGCCCATTTACTGAGTTCTAAACCACGCTGCACGTTTTTGCGACTCGCGCGAACTATGGACGGTGGCTTGCATAACAAATTAGGCTCGGGTCTGACCTGCCCCAAGGGGATAAAGGGCTCCAAATTTGTGGACCTGGTTTCTCCGCATCCACTACAGAACATCACAATTTATAGAGAATAAAAGCCAATTAATTTTCCCCAAAGAGGAGTGGAAGCTGGGAGAATATGCCAGAATATGGAAGGGGGAATTAAACTTAAAATTTGTTGTCACGACGATACATTATAGTGCCTTTATATTATAACGGGATAGGACCGTCTCTGTGGTCTAGTACTCAGAGTTCCTGCCTACAGATACAGAGGTCTTGGGTTCGAGTCGCAGGGCCAATATTTTCTGAGAAATAGTGGGTCTGGGACAGGGTCCGCTTAGCCTCTTGAGAATAATTGAGGAGATATTTCGAGGAAATAGCGACTCCGGTCTAGAAAAACCGAGATTCACGGCCGTGGGAATCGGCTGCGCTGACCACGCGACACCCTCTATCCGCAAAAGTTATCACTAACTTTGCCGACAAGCGGCTGTTGCTTGGTCGATATAGGTCTCTTGGGGACTACAGGCCACGGAGTTTTTTGATGTCGTGTATTCCTCGATATTTCAAAATGACTGTTACTAAAAGCAATGTCATCATTTATTATTAATGAGCTAACACCTACTGAATGTAAACTTGACTGTGTGCTTAACTAATTAAACATAAAGCCATGAAGACGTATGGTGTTAGTGGAGGTATAGCTCCACCGTTCTTGACCTCAACACTGGATGGAGATAAGTGGTCAGTTTCACACTCCGGCAGCTTTACCTCCGTAGAAAGAGCTCTCGATCTCCACTAGATAGGAGTCTGGGTGGGCCCTAGAGCCGGTCTGAGGCTCTAGAGAGGAAAACAATATTTCCCTCCCGGGAATTGAACCACAGACGTCCAGCCTGTAGCCTGTCGCCATATCGACTGAGCTATCCCGACTCTCTTACTGATTAATTTTTAGGTAATTAGTGACGCATTCCAACTGCGTATAGCGTTGAGGCCAAGAATGGTAGAGCTGTACATCCAATCCCCATACGTCTTCATGGGGTGGTGAGTAATTAATTAAGCATATGGACAAATTTACCTTAGAAGTTATACAACGTAGAATGCTCAACTGGAAACATGTGAAACGAAGTGGTCGTGGCCTGAATAAAGGTGATAATATTAAGGTACAGAAATTCCCTTGGCAGATTGAGTAAAATAAAGACAATTTTCAGGCATAAGGCAGAAATAAAGTGGTCTCTGGGTGAAGCTTCGCGATTACTTATGGAGGAAAAGGGAACAAATCAAAATGTATTGTGACGCGTTACCTTACGTCCATCGCAGCGCAACGGCTACAATGGAAATTGTTGACAATCGAATACAACAGACCGTTGCGAAGGAGCGTTCCCGAGGCAACGGATTGCCGAACACGTGAGTTTGGAATAGGCACTTCCATAGTAACGCAACGAACAGGGAGCCGTTGCGTAGCCAATGCAGAAGCAACGAACGCGTCCCCCCAAAAATGAACTACAGAGAGTTCGTTGCGCCCCCCCCCAAAATGAACTACAGAGAGTTCGTTGCGCCCGTTACGTAACAGCGGACAGTAGAAACGAAACAGTGAGGAATTGTGTCTGGTATCCAGTCCGCAGAACACCTACATAAGAGAAGACAGCAAGAAGATAGCAAGAATACAGTATTCAGAAAGCCGCCAAAGATAGTTGAGACGTCGCACTGGAGTACTGGGCCAAAAGCCAAGTGATATTTATAAGGTATATAAGTGTGAGTGTCCAATAAAGATTCGCCAAATCCGAGACCCACGTGAAGTTATTTGTCGCGTGACATACCCAACACGTGACAGTATTCTAAATTTCGGTTGTGCTGGAAAGTGATCAGTTTCATGCTCAGGCCGCTAGGCGAGACCCTAGTCCATTTTAAGGGGCGGTGAAGATAAAAATTATTGCCCTTGCCAAGACATAAACCCCTCGCCTTTCTAACCTGTAGCAAAATTATGATGGACTCAGCTCCAGTAATGTGTCCCTTAACTGAATGTGCTCTTCAAAACCATCAAGAGCCCCTTTCAGTTCGCTTATTCCACAAGCGACATTTTTGTTTTTATACGTTCTAACACTGCCTGTATCCTTATAGCGTCGCTTTTGAACCTCCAACTCATTAATTTTCCTTTATTTATTTTAGTCCGTAGTTGGTCTCCGCGAGCCAATAGGCTCGCTTACAATATTGATCAGATATTGGGGTACGGTATTCATATATGATTTTATTTTACGCCATATTGTGTCACCCTATTTTAAATTTATTCAATCTGTTTTACAATACATTTATGATTCTATTTTTACGTGTAGGGGGATTGTGCGTGACTTATAGACGGGTTTTGGATTGGATGATTGGATTTATCGACATCTTTGTATTCACACAACTCGGAACAATAGAAAATACAGCGCTATTGCTGATATAAAGAGTTTCCAGTTCACCTTCACACATGCTGCAGGGTTCTCAGTCTTCACTAGTCATATGCCGGCAACGGATTTATCATTGTCTCACTGTCGCTTAAACTCAAATATGAAGTTTTTTTTCACGGCCTAATTTCGTTCTTTGCACTATACTGTAACTGCCAACTCAATTCAGTTCGTCTGCTCCAAAGGTCATATCCCGGCACGCTAGCACCTGGAAACTCAACTCTACTCTATGCTGCTACTGCCAACTTCGGAACACTTCCTCATAAACACTTTGCACAGACCACACAGAAAACGCAGCCTCTCTATTGTTAGGAAGACGTGGTTACGACATCGTTGCATAGCAACGTATGCTTGCATATTCATTGCCGCGAGAATATGTTTACCGAGTCGTTGCCTAATAATATACGTCTATTCTAACTTCACTATTCCGGCTTTCGGGCGTCATGATACACAATCATTTGAAGAGAAAAACGTTCCCCGCCGAGACACCTGACAGACACAAGTTCTTTGCAGCATACTCCTATGAAAGTTACACGAAACTGATTCGGATTCATTCATGAGTAATCTGTCAGACGACAGGTCCACAGCCTCTTCCAAAACAGTTCCTCCACTTAATGCGATCTTCTGTTTTTGGGAAGAGACTATCCAGGAAAAGTGATAATGTGGTAGTTTTTCCATTTGCTTTCCACATCCGCTTTCCACGGCTTTCCCACAGCCGTTCAAACCACTCTGGTCACGCCTGTTGCTATACGAAATTGAACCATGTCGAGCATCATTTGCTCTGTGCTTCAAGTCGCTGCTGATGACGCTGCTTCCGGCATCAGTTTTTGGTGTCTCTCTTCGTCTGATGCCTACCCTTTGACCTGTCCAGCAAGGGAGGCCCTGCCAGTAGCTACGCTACCGCTGGTATAGCTCTCAGGGTCCTTGGCATACTCAAACCCCCTCACCACGATAAGGTGGGGGAGGGGGGATTCGGATATATGTGATAAATAATAGGTAAATTTATTCATGTGATCAATTAATTAACTAAAACGCCAATGAAGATGTGTAAAAAATTTTTCGCTTAGTGGGGATGGAGTCCAACTGGGTCCACTCGGCACGGCGGTCGCTGATTGGCCTATTGTAGCCTGCCCGGGTGATTATGATGATGGAGAATTTGGTGGAATTAAGATTGGCATAGGAAATCGAAGTACTCGGAGAAAACCTGCCCCAGCGCTATTTTGCCCACAACAAATCCCACTTGACCAGACCCGGGATCGAACCCGGGCCGCCGCGGTGGGAAGCCAGCGACTAACCGCTTGAGCTATGGCGCGGCCGTGGAGGAGTGCAAGTGTAGCTCCAACGTTCTTGACTTTGGCACTAGATGGAGGTGAGTGGTCAGCTTCACGGCCCAGTCGCTTTTCCCGCGAGGAGGAAACCACAATACCCACTGGATAGGAAAATGGGTGGGACCAAGCTGAAATTTCGGAGCAGAAAAGATATATTTTCCGTATTGGGAATAGAACACTGGTCACCCAGCTATTCCGACAGAGCCACCGAGGCTTCTGGACTTATCTGATACACCCGTTAAGTATTCTGTGAATATTTAAAAGAGACGGTTAAGCTAGTGTAAATTCAAAACAAACCATTTTTTTTACACAAGCGGTTTTGCATTTTATGATTCGGAAATCATGTAAAGTACTGTAAGTATTCTGATACGTTCACGAACATTAGGAAAGTAAGATAAAGGAGAAAATGAAGTAAATCTTCCTTCGTTGAATTTCAACGGAATTTCCATTAAGAAATAATTCCATTCAATATGTTCATCAGGCATTTGTTAGAATTCTGTGGATGGAGAATCAGTCGATCAGAAAACATATGCCTACAAAAGACTAACACATGAAAACCCAACCAAATATGTGACATATCTTCTTCCGTTGCACGTGACCTTAAATTATCCATTCAGTAAGAGAGTCATCTATGGAGAAGTATACCGTGTACCACGAAATAAGTTGAGGAGGTCCGCCCTATTCACACTTCATGCATGCTTCAAATCCCTGATCTCCTCGTTCAGTGTGTTGGAAAACTTGTTCACAAATAATTGCACACGGCTTCCATAAATTCTCTCGCCCTTCTGTCTGTATATTTCATAAGTGTTAATAATTTCTGTACCATTTTGTTTCTGTGGATATACCCTGGACTCTTATTGCAGAATGAATTACATTCGCACATCACGTGCACTGCAGAAGTGTTCTACAGCGTTGCCTGAGGAACAGGCAGGAGAAGAAGAAGAAGAAGAAAGAACCTCTCTACAACGCAAGTATAATTATAATTGCGAACTTGGCAGCTTCTATAGGTGTTCCTGCTCCACCAAGCATCCGTCGCCTTTTCAACATTATTCAGTGTTGGGGCCCATTGAAAACTAAATACTCTGGCAGATGGGAAACCTCGTTTCATGTTCTGTTGCTTACTGTGATGGGAAAACGGTTTAACTCCCTAGAAGGCAAAACTCTTGCTAACACTCATATAAACCTGCATTGCAACAGCAATCGTCGAATTTGTAATTTTGCACAGGTCACAGACACACATCAACATACACAAAAATATATCATAGTCATTATCACCGTTGACACAACGACCCTTTTTGAGCAATAAAAATTCAGTGACCTGTAGTCCGCAAGCGAACTATACCGACCGAGCGACCGCCGCTTGTCGGCGAAGTTAGTGCCAACTTTAGCGGATAGAGTGTGTCGCGTGGTCAGGGCAACGAATCCCCACGGTCGTTAACTTCGGTTTCCTAGACCGGAGTCGCTATTTCCTTGAAATAGCTCCTCAATTATCCTCACGAGGTTGAGTAGACCCCGTTCCAGACCCGCTACTCAGAAAATCTTCTGGTGCCGGAAACCGAACCCGGGACCTCTGGATCTGTAGCCAGAACTTTGACCACTAGATCACAGAGACTTTCCTTTTTGAGCAATAGTCTTCCTTTAAAAATTCTGACAGATCTGTCTCGAGAAGTAAACCCTCACGTTTTCAATTGTTTGGATATCACAAAAACACTATTTTGCAGAGCAAGGTCGTTACCCTTGCTTCCAACCATCCAACCTGTAGGGCCAGGTACCTATGTTTATGTCCCTCAGTGACAGGGTGGCCCAGGTATACAACCCAGGCACCGGGTTTCCTTTACGTTGCCTTCTGCGACTCTCGGGGCTACGGTGGTGGTATTCTAACCCGCCCCCACTCGAGATTTATATCAAGTGCTGAACAAAATGACTTGTCCGCTCAAGTGAAAAATCAACACCGACCAGATGAAAATTCTATGAATTTATCCATAACAACATTTTTCTTCCTTCATGTTTTTTTTTTTCAATTTCTCTACAAACGTAGAACAGCATATGATATAGTGCATACATAAAGTTATCCCTGGATTTAATTAATTTATCAGCACACCATGAATGTATGCGTGGGAGTTAAGCATACTTCCACCATTTTTAATCTCGTTGAGTAATCAACTTCACGCCTCTCCTCTTTTAATCCGAAAAAGAAACAGATATGGATAACCATCATATAGGAAGGAGGCTTGGTGGATAACAGAGCTAGTCCGGACGCTATAAAGAAAAGAAACTCTCATCATTGTCGGGAAACGAACTCTGATTCTTAAGTCTGCCAGCCCATAGTCTAGTTGATATACCTACTGAAGTGGGCAGTATTTTACCTGTATTTTCTGTTCTGTGAGCGTAAGTAGGCTGGGACCAAGCAATCACAGATACGTGGATAATTCTTCATCTATAGATATGTCCGGCAAGTACCCGTGTGGTAAATTCAGCCAACATTCGTTCATCTGTGTTGCTGACACTGGCGTCCATGTATGTATGATATAAATCTACTGTTAAGGATATAGCCATCCTAACATAGGGCTATCGTTCCCATATACTCTGTACTGTTAATGCTCATTTAAACCGTATTGCTTAACCCTGTTAAGACTGTTCAGTCCAGTAAATTTCTGCTGAACCTCGCCAGCAAAGTCGTTCTTGGTTTCGGGCCTGACTGCTACTTGTCACTCCGTCTCTAATGAGGAGTGGCTGTGCTCATTCTTTCACTCATTCACTCACTGAATTACTTCACTTTTTCTTCTAAAGGTATATAAAAATTCAGCTCGTACTTCACAGGAAACACATGAAATCTCAGCTATAAAGACCAAAATACTGACGAAGGAAATAATTGCTGTTTCTTGTGGCAACCCTTTGAAACACACAAAAATATTCTGTGGGTTCAATGCAGCATTTTATTATGTTAATGCGGGCTATACCTAGATAAACCACTGGGTTCTTAAGGGTTAAGCTCCTTAACTAATGTACAGATGAATTTGTTAAAACCAGTAATGTAGTGAATTCATACAAATTATTTACACTTATATTTAAAAAAATCTAACGTCAACTGTGTTATTTTTACTTTCTTATTGGCACTAAGTATCGCAATCACTAAATTTGATTTTGAAAACTCAGGTAAATAACCAATATTTTGCCAGGTAAAATGTTTCATTTACGCGTATTAGCGTTCCGCAGCGTTTTCGGGCCGCGCAATTACCGAATATTTCGGGGTACAAATGTAGGATATTTCGCTGTCATTAGAAAGAGATGTTCAGCATATGATCCACAGAAGCATAAAAAAACATGAAAGATGTCTTTTGAAGATTCCCAGTTAAATTCGGTCTTAAGTGTAATAATTAGTGACATTCATTTACGAGAACAGCCATTAAGTTTCAACATGGCACCCAGAACGTGATAATTCAATGATGGCGCAAAGTTCGTCCATTTGCCTTAGAACGTCTGTCATGCCACTTGCAGAGTTCGTAGAATTCGGCATGGTGGTCTCCATGGACAGCCATCACGTTCACCTAACTTCAGATCCGTGAAATTAGGGGATATGCTCCTTAACTTCCTCTGCAAGGTATACTCTAGGGACCACCTCGGCCAGATGTAATTGATTATTCATATAAATGGTTCTCAAAATATGGTTCGTGACGTGAATCTAATTTAACAGCCAATTCAAGTGCATTCACACATATTTTAAAATCGTTCACTAAATAAGATCTAAAAGTCTGCGACGACGGTACATTAGTACAAATATTATGTTTTGGGACATTATCCATCGTCTTGTCTTTGACCAAAATCCTTACTGTTTATTTTTTAAAGCTCAACTTTTCGGAGACTGGATTCTGTCTCCGTCTTAAGGTAAAACTTACTCAATTGGGCCCAGTCGATAGAGCTAGTCTCTGTCTCCGGATACCTATGCATTCTCTGGTGCAAGGCCTCATGCGTGTGGAGTTTCAATAATTTAATCTTTTGTTAGCTCTCGCAGGCGGTTTCTGCTCTGATTGATTTACTTACCCCTTCTTGTTGCTGGCACAGATGTACAATAAAGGAGATTACCAATCCAAATCCCGTCTGTAATCACTCATACTTTTGATATTTTCATCCCTCTTCATATATTTCAGGGAACAGGGATCGCTGAGTCGGTATAGCGAGGGTGTACGGGCTGAACGGCTCGGGTTCCATTCCCTGCAGAGAATCTATTCCCCAGCGTCCAGAAGGCTCCAGGGTCCGCCCAGCCTCCTATCTAATGGGCACTTTGGGTTTCTTCCCCAGGGATGGAGCGCCCGGTGTATGAATCAGAACATTCACCTCCATCTAGTGTCGAGGTCAAGAATTTTGGAGCTATACGTCCACTCCCCCATATCTCCATGGTACAGTGATTAAGTAATTAAACACAGGGACAACTTTAGCTTAACATCATATTTGTCATTTCTCTGGAGAACAGTTATCCTTAATCTTGATCGAAGCAATGATCCGCTGAACAAAACCATGTCCTGCTAACTGCGACGTTCTGTCTAGTCGCATCAGAAGGACAGAAACTGACAAACAAAGGAAGGTACACAGAAAGATGTGTATGTTCCCCATACTGCGAGAATATAATTTGTGAAGTCCTCCCAAACAAAGCGACCTCTTACAGAAGCATTGAACGAGACAAAAACACTCTGCAAACTTAAACAATTGCATTTATAACTCAGCGTCTCTTATTTTAATTACAGGTTGCATACCTGCAGCCAGCAATGCATTCAGTTGGGATTTCAGGTCTGCAGAGCAAAACAGACCCACGTTTACGTCAGGAATACAACTTCAAGACAAAAAGCTGTGATTTCACTACCTTTCCCTACCTACTAAGACATAAATGCGGTAGCTCAGTTGGTTTAGGCACTATGTTACAAGCAGGAAGGTAACGAGATCGATTCCAGATCAGATCATTGGAATTTTTAATTTACCTAAGCCTTCCAGCCGCACTATGGCTCTGGGGTCGACTCAGTCTCTAACAGAAATGAGTACCAGGAATCTTCCTGGGATGTAAAGGGCGACAGCCTCACGATGCTTTGTGAGTCGATTATCAAGAAAATGTGGGAGCCTCAACGTATGAATAACAACCTCACGACGTTTTGTGAGTAGATTGTCAAGAAAATGTGGGAACCTCAACGTCTCACAAGCCTACGGGCCTCCATGGCATGTTAGAGGGATAGTTTTGCCTGTTTTTTTTATCAAGACATAAACATATATTTTTCTCAGTCACTCCACTGATAAGTTATGAGCAGTTTTGTACTCCACTTTCATATCATAAACACAGTTACGTGGGTCTGAACAGAAAGAGGGTTAAAGGAGAAATATAGAAGAGGAAAAAAGAGGAAGCTGAAAAAGAAAAAAGAGGAAGTTGAGAAGTGAAGAGAGGGGATAAGTTGGTGAGAAAGAATGAATGAATAGGGGAAGATGAAAGAGGAAGAGGGAAAAGAGAAGAGGAAGACCAGAAATAGGATAAGAAGGAAGGAGAATGAGAAAGAAGAGAAGAAGGAAGAGACTGGATACAATTAGAAAGAGAAAATTAAAGAAGGGATATGATATATATAATAAGGATAATTTTATTTGCAGAAGAAGGGGATTAAAAGAGGGGGCGATGAGAATAAAAAGGAGAAGGAAGATAAGAAAAGGAGAAGTAGGAAGAGAAGAAAAATAGTAATTGAGAGAAAGGAGATGGAGAAAACAAGAGGGAGAATAAAAACGTGAAGGAGATACGAAACAAAATCGCTGCCCTTTTGTATCTTCTGGCATCTGATGACCTGGGTCTGCGCTCCTACAAGCCTGTCCCACTGTCCCAACACGCTGAACAATTTCATAATCTCGGCAACATAAGCCACTCAAGCCCCGAAGGCAATAGGTCAGCATAACGCCGCCAAGACAAGAATGGGAAACATGAAACAACATTCACAAGAGAGAAAACAGGAATAATCCCCGATGTGGAATGATAATATCCTAAACATTTGCGTAACGTCAGAACAAATTGCTCCGGGTGCAGCTCAAGACGTACTACATACAATTCACAACCCACTTCACGGAGAAAAGCGTGTGTATGATAAAACGGGTGCACAGCAGCCCAAGTCTACCAAAGAAGGCCAAGGAGAAGAGGTATGTGGTTTGAGGACAAAACAGGCTAATAACTTCAAAACTTACCCGTGGTGATGACGATGATATGATGATGATGATAATGATAATAATAATACATAAATTCAGTCCGTACCTCACAGGAAACACATGTCTCCGCTACGAAACCTAATCGGTTAATTCTGTTTAAGGAAACAGTCGCTGTTTATTGTGAGAATCACACGGAACACATAAATAATTAAAGATTAAGTCCGTACCTCACAGAAAACACATTTCATATCCGCTACAAAGCCCAACCAGTTAATGCTGTTTAGGGAAACCGTCGCTGATTATTGAGGGAACCATATGGAACATACAAATACATTCTGTGGGCAAAATGCAGATTTTTAGTTTGTTAAAGTGGGTGATATAAATGGTAATCACTGGGCTTTACACGGTAATTAAGTACCAAGTCATGAAGACTCATTCTTATTACCGACGTTAGATGGAGACAGCGGTCACGGTCACGCCCCGGCAGTTTTAACCGCTGCGAAAATTAGTCTGGAACCCATTGAAGATTAGGGCTTTGGTCAGAGGGACCTGTTTTGACGTGGTGACGAATAGATTTCCTATACCAAACTGAACAGAGGTGCGTGAATATACTGGCTGAGCTTGCAGACCAGTTTGCACTTAGGCTCTGTGTGAAATGTGAAGTTATTATGCAACGAACACTTGGAAACCAGACATAAACTGGTTGTAATATGTGCATTTTTGAAGCCGCGATAGCTGTCAGTAAAACGACTAAGCTATAGGTGAATTATCGAAGAATTGGAGTTCAATTCCAGTCAGGTGCCACACATCTTTCAGTGCACAATATCCATTCAGGCCCTGCTGCCCGTTCCGGTTGCTTTGCAACAGGGTCGGATTTGTTTCGCAGGGTAAAGCAACTAAGGCGTGAAGCTGATAAGTCACTTCAATTTAGAGCCGAGATTAAGCATGCGTGAAGCTATATCTCCACTCTCCCACACGCCCTCACAGCATCGTGCATACTTTAACAAGTCCATAGACTTCAGTACGTCATCAACCCTTCATGTAACTTCTTCCATAAGTGTTTAATGCATGTGTCTGTATATTTAGACGGACACAATGGCCGCGCTGTCTAAGAAATGAACTGTCTTCACTCGCTCGAGCGCAGGGTTCGTGGGTTCGAATCTCACTCAGGTCATAGATGTTTCGTGTGTGTATAAGTTTATTCTGTTTGTGTTGTCCTGTGTTTAGGTAGCGGCCTTGCAACGGGCTGATCACTCGCCCAAGGAGTCCTACCGTCTGTGAAAAATGATTGTCACTCATGGAGCTGAGCCCTTCTTGAGAAGCTGCCAATTGTGCAACTACTCAAGAACTTCCCAGCATTTTATGGAACCCGAAGATTCATTAACGTGTTCACAGGAGTCCTCCAGCGGTCCCTGCCTTGAGCCAGATCCATCCAATCCATAACATCCTATTTTATCTCTCCGAAAGCCATTTTAATATTGTCCACGCACCTACACCTTGGTCTTCCTAGTGGTCTCCTTCCTTCCAGCTTTCCAACGAATATCCTATATTCGTTTCTCCTCTCCCCTATTAGTGCTGCATGCCCTGTCCATCTAATCCTGCTTGACTTGATCATTCTAATTATATTTGGAGAATCGTACAAGTTATGAAGCTCCTCATTATGCATTTTCTACTATGCTATAAGTAGTTCGGTTATGTGAACACACCCTTCTACCATATTCCCTTAATATAAATTTCAATGTTGTTCCTTCCGATATAATTTTGCCGGGCCAGTCTTGAACATGCAGATCTTCTCGTACTCCTAGGCTGTCGGAGTTCTACGCCGTCACATTTTACAAATGTTACTTCCACAAAATGATTCGACCTCATTAGGTCATAATCAGACGCGTTTATTTCACTGCTGCACTCTATATGCTTTCTATTTTATTGTTCATTGTTCAGAAAATTCGAAGTAGCTTTAACCACGTTTTAGAACAGTGAGCCAGAAAACGCATTAGAATGGACAGTGACGTAAGACTATCTCCCTGACGATGATCTTGTAAGGTCAAAACATGTCGCTGAAGTGACGTTTGTAAAAAAAAATTCAGCGTAGCACATCAGCTGTCTATGAGTTGGACCTCAAAGACTCCCCCTGCAAATTAAATCTGCAACCAGTGCAACACGACGCTGAAATATAATATTAATCTCCCATCTACGCGTATGGCTGTCATGTGGTTTTCGTGCCCTTAGGTCTTCTGACTTAAAATTTTGTGTGAATTTCTCATCTCCACCAAGCACTCAACATGTCGCTTCTCCTTGAATTAATTTTCTAAATAATGTTATATGAAGTGGGGGGGGGCTGCAGGGCACTAAGCTTCTCGCTATGTAGTTACTCGCGTCCTGGCGCTTCCTGTGTGTGACGTCCAGACAGTCTCCCCCAAAGTTTAAATACCCTCAGGGCAAGAAGCCAGATTCAACGCCCATACAAAACAACATGGAAGCTAATATACAGACTTCTTCTTACTTCTTTCTCTGTTTCAATGGCTTCTCCAGCCCATTCAGGGCCCAGGCCTCTTATTCATTTCCGTAATCACATATTGCAGCCGTACTACTGACACCACCAGCTTTATTTGTAATCAAGATTTTTTTATTATAGTAATTACGCCTACGATGTAGTAAGGAATATTCGAGGGTGACTTAGCCCGATTTTTGGTTTCAAGCAGTTTGCTTGTGCCGGTTCTCACGGTCTCTTCGCTTGCGGATTTCTTATTTTTCCTTCTACCCTGAAGATGGAGGCGATACGTTCCTCCGAAACGTCGGTTAACACCACGTCTACACGGTGCCACATCCCAGAAGACTGCTTTCTTCAAGATTTTTTTATTATAGTAATTACGCTTAGGATGTAGTAAGGAATATTCAAAGGTGACTTAGCCCCCATTCTTGCTTTCAAGAATAGGGCCTGCTTCACTTCTACAAAGACCAGGCAGGAAGCACCCAGCAGCGTTTTCCAGGAAATTCAGTTGGAAAGTTGACCGGCGGTATCCTTTAGTAAAGTTATACTTGACAGGTTTTGAACCAAGGCCCGCAACCCACGCTACTGGTATAATTCTTCAAGCAACTGTCAAAAAGTGAGTTAGGTCATCAATGGTGGGAGTCCCTTGAAACAAGAAGGTAATTGGAGCAGTGAGCATTAGAGTAAACTCCCAACATTCGAATTGTTCCAATCAGCGGAAATTAGGGTAGTAACGTGGAGGCGGAGCTGCAGCTGTGAAGATTCCTTGTCTCAGAACAGAGTAAGTCTCCTAAAGGAGTCGCTGAATAACTCTTCAAGGATACAGCCGTAAAATTAGTGTCACTTCAAGTTGGGTTCCAACGTTTAAGTTGGAAGTAAAATCATTTCGAAGTGCGGTACTGGGACAGTCGCTTAGATCCTGCCGCAAAAATTAGCGTGATTCCAAATTTAGTTTAAAGTGCTTAAGTTGGAAGTAAAATTGCTCTGAAGTATGTTACGAGAACAATCGCCAATCACATAAGGCAATTTCTCAAGTCAGAATATAAGTAGCACGAGAACCAATGTTACTGACGGAAATATGTATTACTGGGCCGCGCCATAGCTCAAGCGGTTAGATGCTGACTTCCCACCGCGGCGATCCAGGTTCGATCCCAGGTCTGGTCAAGTGGGATTTGTGAGGGACAAAGTGGCGCTGGGGCAGGTTTTCTCCGAGTGCTTCGGTTTCCCCTGCCAATCTTCATTCCACCAATTGCTCGACAATCACCCTCACCTATCATCTGGGGCTGGTACAATAGGCCAGAAGTGACCACAGTACAAAGTACTTAGTCCCACCCCACTAGCAATAAAAAAATACCTACGTAGTCAAACTGCTCTGCATATTGCATAGCATTAATCCCTCTTGACTCTCCATTAACGCGAGGCCTGTATTCCCCTGAGACTGAATCTCATTGTCCTAGTGCTAAACCAGTACCTATCACCTGTAGTTTCCGGTTCATCCCCCTTTTTCCTTCCCGAATAGTGAGTCTTTATAATAAGCTTACTGGCGCCCATCCCTCACGGTAACTACCAACATTCACAACAACAAGGGGAAGAAGCGGTGGATAAGAAGGACGCAGCAGGAACCTGCCAACTCGACACACCAATAGGTGAGAGGGAACGGTGGGCAGCGAACAGCGGTTATATAGAAGAAGTGGCGGCCAGCAGCGGGTGGGACAAGACGATTGAGATATGATATTGGTGGGAAAGCCGGAAGGAAAGAGACTGCTAAGAAGACCAAGGCGTAGGTGGGTGGACAATATCAAAATGGATCTGAGAGAGATAGGATGAGATGGTATGGATTGAATTGATCTGGCTTAAAATAGGAAACAGTGGAGGGCTCTTGCGAACACGGTAGTCAACCTTAGGGTTCCATAAAATGCTGGGAAGATCTTGAGTAGCTGCACAGTTGGCGGCTCCTCAAGAAGGACTCAGCTCCATGAGTGAGTGATAGTGGCTCAGCTCAACACTCTCTTTCGGTTTCAAACAACTGCGTATTAGTTGCGTAGTGTAAAGATATTTTAATTTCAACGCTAAAGAGTGGGTACCTAGAGAATTGGGGGGGGGGGGNATATACATATATGGGATTTTCACGACAGTGAAAATTTAGATTGTGGTCTACTGGGTTATGTGACTCAAACGGTAACGTCTCTGACATATTCGGGATGTTCTCAGTTCAAATCTCTGACGGGACACCTGTTATCCTGACTGAGATATTTCCTGATATTTCTAAGTCTTTCCAGGGGCAGTACGTCTAACTAGGCCACGACCGCTTCCTACCACATTCTTTCAAATTCATTATTCACTTGTAATTCTACCAGTTAACGCTGTACAATCTGAGCCACTAACAGTGTCGTTAAACAAACCATATACCTCCGTGTAGTCCGTTGAAAGTCAACTGACATTTCGGAGCAACATGTAGCCTCCACCTTCAAGGTCAGACCCTGAAGACGAAGGCGATGTGTTCATCCGAAACGTAGGTTGACTTTCAACCGACTACACGGCGTTATATCCCAGAAAACATAATTGTTCATAACGACCGCTGTGAGAACCACAAATCCTACGTATTTAAATACGACACCGTGTGTCTATAGATGTTTCGGGAGAATATTTTGCTTCCATCTTCAAGGTTGACGTGACTATGTTACGCTGTTTCACAAGCCCAGAACAACATATTGTGAACTGACGGTCATATTCAAATAATTACGTATGAAGCGGGACACCGCTGTTGATTTCAGGTTGTGACGTGTTCATACAGCAGGAAGTTTCGCGTTATCGTAGCTGTGAATCTTGGCGTGCTTTTGTACATTGACGGATGAGCTCCCCGGCCCGAGAACATGGAGCATTTGCCCTCCTCAGCACAGAGCAGATTGGTCACATTATTCACTTCTATTACTACGAACCACTTCCACACAACTGTACAATACTCGCAGATGGCATGTTTAGTATATTCGTCTTTTGTTGTAGCTGATGCAGCGCTGTGTAACCACTAGCCGGCCTGTACATCACTGCAGATGCTTGCACTTCAACGTGACGTCACTACAACGCAACCGGTTGACGGACAGGGAGTCTGAGAGCAAAAATATATCTGTATCAACACTAACAATTTTTTATTAGCAAATTAACCGAAGTTCCCTTCCTAAACTATTTTTGCTTACTGCTTACTTACAATAACAATATTATTATTATTGTCACGTGTATTAGTGACTACTTGTATAGACGAAGTTTGGATTGGATTATTGGCTTTATTGACAACCTATACATTTATACAATTAAAGACTACAGGCAACACAGCGCTATCGCTGATTTACACACTTCCAGGTCACCGTTGCACACACACTAGGATTCTCAGCCTTCACTAACCGTGTCCTGGCAACGGCTTTATAACAGTTCCACTGTAACTTCAAATCACACATAAAGTTTTGTTGTTACAGTCTAATTCCTTTCTTGCCATTTCTTCTCACTCGCCTTAGACTGCCATCTTCAGATCTCGACATATTTCTTGACAACAACTCTCTAAAATTCTGACATCGACTGACCCCAAACTTCACTCTGTGCTGCCGAACACATTCTTATAACCACTCTGCACGAACCACGCAGATAACACAGCCTCTATCGTTGACGAGGCGTGTTCACATCGCCGTTGCCTAGCAATATACGTCCTACTGGCTCCCGCAGGAATGAGTTTACCGAGTCCTTGTCACCAGAGAAGAAAAGAAACTTGTCCCGCTGTATTGTGAAAAATAAAATTATTTAACTTTACGAAGAGTACGCTCTTCTGGAATGTAACGTCGTGAAGACCGTTGAAAGCCAGCAGACGTTTCGGAGAAATATGTCGCCTCCATCTTCAGGGTCGAAAAATAGGCCAGGAAAGATACCAGCATGAAGAAGGTAGCAAGCAGTGCTTCGTGCTGATTTCTTATTTGAATTATTCTCAGACTCTGAAGTTGGAGACATGTACCTCCGAAACGTAGGTTGACTTCGAACGGGCTACACTGCGCTATATCCCAGAAAACACAACTTTCCATGGTTACCGATGTGGGAACATCAAATCCTATATTTAATTTTACGTGAAACCAGTTTTACTAATAAAGATATTGTCTCCATATTTCTCTCTGGGTAGAGCTCTTCACAGCTTCTAGTTTCGTTTAATATTCCACCCTTAAGATGGAGGCAATATGTTAATCCGAAACGTCGGTGTACTTCTACTGGTGTACACGGCGTTACACTGCATAAGTTAACCACTGTTGTGAGGACCTCCACCTCGGCATTTTTCCATTGTGTTTTCTTTGCCACTGTAAACATGGCGGCACATGAAATTACCATAAGAATTTCAAGGGGGTAAAAGTTTTCCCATTTTATTCTGTACAGAATCCCACAAGGGATGCAATTTTTTTTACCGGAAAGTTGCATTTACTGTAGAAAATAAATATCAGAAACGTATGATGAGATTAAAATATACTCACATGGAAAGCGTTAAAAGTAATTTCTTTAGGGAACTGAACATAATTTGACCATAATAACATGCTTTTGATAAATGAACTGGGGATAACACGCATACAGAAATTTAGACGAAGGTATGAAATATTCAGTTATGAATACCGCGTGCTTGACGACGTGAGCGAATGAAAAGTTGGAGCTCTGGCAGGAGAATATTGCATTTACATTTCAACGTCATCAATCCTGAACTGTGAATTGTATGTTATTCTGCTAAAAGCCAGCATCGAAGCTATGTTTAATGCCGTAGAGCTGATAGTGTTTGCCGGGTTATACTTTCATTACTGACATAACGTCTTGAACAATTCCAAGGGGTCTGATAATTGTATTGTCATGTGTAGGGCGACTATAGACGGGTCTCGATAGGATATTTGGTTTATTGACCATCTACAGGTCGTAACTACAAATAGCTATAATACTGTCACTGTACGCCTCACCCTAAACTAGGGCACACAGTCGAGTGTTCTCAGTCTGTTACTACAAGTAACATAACAGTCTCACTCAATTACACATTCCAAATAACAGTTTAACTACAGCACACAATAAGAATTCTCGGTCTAGACGTTCCTTGGTAACGGGTTTTAACTGTGTTCTACGTTTACTTCCTTACCGTCTGGCACATATCCCTTAACTGAATTGCGTCAAGAGTCAAAGTCAAAGTTACATATNGCACACAATAACAATTCTCGGTCTAGACGTTCCTTGGTAACGGGTTTTACTTCCTTACCGTCTGGCACACATCCCTTAACTGAATTGCGTCAAGAGTCAAAGTCAAAGTTACATATTCAGAGTTACTTTATGACTGGGGTTAACCGCCCATCAATTCGTCTTGGCGACAAGCCCCTTGAGACTTATGATCAGTAACTTTTTTCAAACTAAATACTTGGTGTTCATAGCCCTTATGTAACATCCTCTCTGACGAGAGGACGTGTCTGTAGTTTATAATTCTTGCTAACCCTCGCCAGCGCAGTCAAGATCCGACTCCCGCGGAACTCGTGACCATTTTTTACTGTTTCAGATTCGAGACGCCCCCAGATCCCCGTATTTATATCTCCCAGGCACTGGATACTTTTTCGTCCCCTCCTACGAATCGCAGGGCTACAGTGGAGGTATCAGAGCCTGCCTCGACACGGGAGACAAAGTTAGAAACTAACTGTTCTGTTCATGACATACAGGCACGGACAGCACAAGAAACAAGATTCTTATTGATGTACCTACTGTTGCGTGCGCCGCCATCAGCGAGGACCTCGCAGAAAACACCGCTTTCTACCAAGTCCATTGGCGAGCTACGGTCGTCATTCTGTTTCGGTACGGCCGTTGCCTAGAAACGAGTCCATACGCAGCAGTATTATATTAGATGTTGCTGAGATTTGAATTTGTTCCACAGTCTATTATTCTGAAAGAGCACAATGTTTCGGAAAATCTGTTTCCGTCCTCAGGTGGAAAAGTACATAATAACTGAATCACTGACCCAGTAGTTTCTTTCGTGCTGAACTGGGGCGTCCACCTGGGCCCAATACCCGATTCCATACCTGACAGTCATGCGCCACTTGGCAGGCATGCAGATCAAGGCTTAAAAGAGCAGGTGTGACTTTCAGACGAAATAACCGGAAAATAGAAATGTACGTATAACGACTCCCCGCTATTCTTAGCAGCCGTTAATTTTAGGATGCTCTCATCCTGTACTAGCTTAATTTGCAGATAATAACGATTTCTACCAGCTGCAACACCTCTCTTCGTTGTCCCGGAGATTAATTAGCTGAATAGCCATTAGTATTTTTAATTAAACTAAATGTGAGCCAATATTGTAAATTAACACGACTGCTAACTCCATGGAGCATAGTTTCTATCGAGGAACTGAGGAATGCTGGGCTATGGAAGGAATTCCCAGGATTTTATGGAAAATAGAAACGTAATACCGTGATCACAAGAACCCACAACTTGTCCCTATCCTATGCCAGATAAATCCAATCCACAAAATCCAACCCAATAATAAGGAATCATTTTAACATTATCCTCCCATCTAATTTCAGGTCTTCCTAGTTGTCATTTTGCATACATTTCTCTTCTCGCCTACGCATGTCTTATTGGTTATCTCATTTTCATTTAGCAATCCCAAACACATTTAGTGAGGAGTAAAATTATGAACTTCTTGTAGTATTTGAGGTTATCAAAACGGTGGTTATGAAGAGCTCTGTCCGTTGAAAGTTAACGGATATTTTTAAGAAATATATCGCCTCCATCTTTAGGGTAAGAAAATAAGTAACCAAGAGTGAGAGCAGTGCCTTGCTTGAATTATTCTTGGAACTTGGAGATGGAGATATGTTCCTCCGAAACGTCGGTTGACTTTCAACGGACTACACGCCTTTATATCGCAGAAAATAAAACTCTTTCTGAAGCTCTTTATCCTGCAATATTTCCCCGTCCTTCTGTTACTTTCTTTCTCTTGAGTTCAAACATTCTGCTCAGCCACCTCCAGTGCCTGTTCTTCCCTTGATGTGATGGGTGAAATTTTATAACCATACAAAACAATAGGCACAATTATAGTTGGCACGTTTGTTGTGTAAGAGATCTACAGGGTGATTCTAAATTATTGTCGGGGTTTCTGCGGCTTATCATTTTCAAATCGGAAGCAACAAAATGAAACTTCTTGTGCAATACGAACATGTTAATTCGAAAAGGTTACAGCTTTGCCAAATAAAACTTTCTGATTTCAGTTTCATATTCCGTTACAAGTTTTGTACCGTTTTTTTTTTCTTCCCAGATTGAAAATTACAGACCACGGGAACCACGATAACAATTTAGAATCATGAAGAAAGCAGTGTTCTGGGATTTGGCACCCTGTGTATATGTGGTGTTAACCGACGTTTCGGAGGAACGTATCGCCTCCATCTTCAGGGTAGAAGAAAAAATATAAGAAATCTGCAAGCGAAGAGACCGTGAGAACCGGTAAAAGCAGACACCACATATACACGGTGCCAAATCCCAGAAAACTGCTTTCTTCACAGTCACCGCCGTGAAAGCCTCAAATCTTACAATTTAGAATCATCCCGTATTTTCATATACTATACGTAACACAGTAAATAGTGGACCCTGGCAAATTCTACATGTAAAAATACCACAGATTTTCTCTGTTTTTATAACATTCTTTACACCTGTTTCTTTGTTTCCTTACACAAAATGGTTGTCTCACGTTCCCCCCTGGGAGTTAGGCCACACCTCCTACATGCAGAGGAGTCCAATTGGAATGAAAGTGGTGAGATAATTTCTATGCTACGTGTATTTCCGTTCATCACAGAGAACGAAGTGAGTACAATGCTCTCTGGCAAGGAAGAATGGCAAGACAATACTTCTTGAGGGAAGGCAAGAAACAGAAAGAACATGGACATTATTTTATATGCGAAATGCGTATAATTATCGCATAATGAGCATACAGTCTATCTGTCTGTGACCGTGATCTGCCTCCGAAAGTTCCGAATGAGTTCAACTCAGATTGTATTACCTGGTTTCGTACTATTTACTCCCGACAACCAAACTTTCTTCATACAGTCATTCATCAATTACTCTACAGCACTTTTTGGGGCCTTGGCCTCATCTTCGGTTTCGTAATCTTTTTTACACAAACGGTAGGACTCCTTGGAGGAATGATCAGTCCGTGGCAAGGCCGCTACCCACACACAGAATAAACGCGCAAAGAGACACCCAAGCCTTGAGTGGGATTCGAAACCACGCTCTCAGCGTCCAAGCTAGCGAAGACAGTTCATGCCTTAGACATCGCGGCCAGTATGGTCGACCGGCGACTAAATTATTATCTCTAATTTCCGCACGAAACAAGAGACACAGACTTATGGAGGATTAGCTCCACAAACTGGCCATTTTACACAGTGGAAGGGCCCCTGATAACCGTTGGATAGGAAGCTGTTTGAAGCACAGAACCGGTCTGGACGCTGAGGAGGAAAATAATTTCTGCAAGTTTAAGAGACTAAACTCTAGCCCGCAGCCTTGTCTTTATGCCGACCCAGATCTTCGGTTCCAAGTTCTTTTCCTTCTTTCTTTGTTCAGGAAAGAATAAAAGCGGAAACAGCAAGGAAGGATCAAAAGAAAGAAGAAAGATTAACGGGTGTGACAACACAGGATAGGGACCATAGAAAATGCAATGCTCTAATACTCGGCGCCTGCTACATGTACCCGTGCTTCGGCGTTATTGCTCTGAAGAGTGTTAATCGGATTATCTTCGTAGTAGAGGAGTGTGTATCCTGCGAAGTAGGAACTAACTTCTGAGCGTTATTTATGTCACCACACGCTTAAAAAAGCGTTAAATACCAATATTTTCCTAGTACAACTAACTCTGTGGGACTGAGCCTTTCTTGAGAACCGACCAGCTCCTCAGCTACTAAAAAATTTCCCAAAAATTTACGGAACCCGAAGGTTCACTACCGTGTACACAAGTACTCTCCACTGGTCCCTATGCTGAACCAGATCAACCCAGTCCATGCCAGCCCATCCCATCTCCCTTAAACTCCATTTTAATATTGTGACATGACGCCTGAAGGCCAGAATAGTGGAGCCAGAATAGACGTCCATTACTGGGTAACGGCTCGGTAAAGAAGTTTCTGCGACAATGGATAATGAAGCAGCAATAGAGAAATTATTAGGAACAGTGCTTTCTATTAGGTCCGTGCAAAGTGGTTATAAAGAGGAGTTCAGTTAAGAATCGGCAGTTGCATTCCGGAGTTCCAAGTGAACAGTCGAGAGCTGGGCTCTGCAAGGGAGGCTGAGAATATGGCGCTATGAGCTCAGTTGACAGTCGGGCTGTGAAGAGAAGACTTTACGTGTGATGTAGTCAGACTGTTATAGTTCCTCTGTTCAAATCCGTTGTCAGGAAATGGGTAGTGGCGATTATAATAGACTGAGGACACTAGTGTACCTAACAATGAACTGTGAAGTGTGGAAACAGCCATAGTGTTATTGTTGTTTGTAATCAAATTCAGTAATCCAAAAAACCCTTCTACAGCCACGCAACCACGAAAACGTGATAATATTATTATCCCACCTTGTAACGCCTTGGTGGCAGGGGGCGTGGAGGTATCCCACCGCTGCCACCGCTTGTAACGCCGTGGTGCAGAGGGGGGTGGAGGTACCCCTCCTTGCTACCACAGCTTACGCTGTAAGGAGTTAACACAATAATCCTAGCTTACTCTCAGCTAGGATTCTCCCGTTTCTGGGCTTCCTTCCTTACTTTAAGCTACCACCATCTATTATATGTCCTAAGAGAGGTGATGTAAGTACCAAGGGCCGGTAGCGCGGTAGTCGAGCGTCACTGTTTGCTGGCCCTTTCATCCTCGTCACCTCTTATTATTGGCGTAGAGCGGGCGTGCCGG
>NW_019735462.1:1539156-1550839 GCF_002891405.2 Cryptotermes secundus
CTTCGGGGGTGTAAAACTGGAGTCTCTCTCTCTCTGCTTCGACTCCTGACTATAGGCAAGTATTAATCTTGCAATGCGATCCTGTTTCCTTACTATTCATAATACACTACTAGTAATCTTAACACATACACCATACACAGACATATTGCCGGACTATCTTCCTAGGCAATCACTCGTTACATAATTATTACTCTCCCCTAAGGGCTCGCCGAGCACACTGGAGTTTGCTATCGATATTTTCCACACGCTTTTATCCACAATATTATTTAACAATATGGCTTACATGAGTAAACGTGACTTACTTGAAATAGAAGAATGCAGCCCAAATTCCAGCACTCGTCAGACCCATATTGAATAGCGCCTCCGGCTGACAACTGAATATTATGTGTTAGATCAGATCCCAAGTCTCCTAAATTCAGTAATTTATATATTTAAATTGCTGAATTGGCTGTGGACGAAAGAGGGAAGTTAACTCCCCTTGTTGTCCTCAATTTCCAAAGTTATATTCTAATTGGCTATTCCGTGTGGTTGTGGGTGGGCCCGTGGTCCTCTCTGCTGCTTATGCGGTAATATTACGATACTCCAGTGGCCCAGTTAGCGAAGCTTCTTACTTATGCGATTACGCATAAATGCTGATCATCAACATTCTTAGCCTAGTTACTGTCCAGGTGTTGACATACTAATGTAATGGCTGCAAAACACTTTTCGCAAGTCTCGAAACATTTAAGCAATGTCTTTCGATTTTCAGTCTCGAATTTGGATCCACAACACACCTATGTCTAAGTTTTCCTAGCGGTCTCTTTCCTTGTGGCTTTCCCATCAAAATCTTCAATACATTCTTCTTCTCTCCCATACATGCTACATGCCCTGTTCATCTCATTCCTTTGACTTCATCATTCTAATTATATTATACTTGGAGAAGAGTACAAGTTACGAAGCTCCTCATTATGTAGTTTTCTCCAACCTCCTATCACTTCATCTCTCTTCAGTCCAAATATTGTCCCCACCACCCTGTTCTCAAACACCCTCAGTCTGTGTTCCTCCCTTAATGTCAGAGACCATACTACACGATAACAAATTCTACTTCGAGGACTGGAAAAGTTCGATGTGTCTGAAGAGTGAACTTAAATCGTTACAGATTTGAAAAGTCCTGGTTTTTATACATTTGCGTTCGCATTACTGAAAAGAATTCATCGAAAATTCATAACGTTAGAAGACACTGAGAAAGAGAGAAAGCACGACCCAGTGGAAACAGGAAATTGTAGCTGAGTACTGCAGTGAAATGCCCAACGGTCTGCTGAGTCCAGGAGAGATCTGATATGAGCAAGCAATGAATGCATAGAAGTGTGTGCAGACCCGTAGAAAAATTCACATTAAATTCATTGAGACCCAACGAAGCAACGTGTTACATCTCCCATTACACGGATAGAGACCTCTGCAACATATCTGTATGTAGCAGCTGACCAATGGAGGGCTCTCTTCAGCAATGTATTCAAACCAATCTCAGACCCAGAACGTACAAATGTGATGCGAAAAGAAGGAATCGGAGAAGAAACGGTAAAGCAGGAGGAGAATAATAAAGTCACGTGTATGCCCTTTACCCCCACGAAGATTCCTGGTACTCATTTCTGTTAGAGGCTAAGGGCCATAGTGCCGCTGGAAGGGTTATGTAAATTGAAAAAAAGAATCAAATGACCTCAACTGGAATCAAAACTGCGACCTTCCATCTTGTAGATTACAGGAAATGATCACCAAAGTTTACAGTTGCTCATGTTGTATAGCGTAGGATAGCAGGATGATCAGTGAACTCTAAGGAATGGGGAAGGAAACAGTGGTCGAATAATTTAAGTTAACTAATCCGGTTTTCTCCGGTCACGGTAGCCGAGCAGTCTAAGGCATGTGCTGTCTTCGCTCGCTCGGAAGCCGGGATCGTGGGTTCGAATCCTACACAAGGCATGAATGTTTGATGTGTGTATGCGTTTACTCTGTGTTTGTGTTATTCCGTGTTTAAGTAGAGGCCTTGGGACAGGCTGATGCTCTGTCCAAAGTGTCACACCGTTTGTAAAAATGATCAGTGAAGCTGAAAATCAGCCCTATGCTCCAAAATGGAGCAAGAGAAGAGAAAGAAACTGATATTTGCCTGGATGCACTAAGAAAAACCATGTGAAACCTCAGAGAGGACGTAAGGTTACCGAGCCGAGTTTTAAACCTAGGACTTTCGGAATATGAAGCGCGGGAGCCAACTACCCGAACGTAACTCTCGCTACGTCTTCCCCGAAACTGAAAAGCGCAGACCGTTCGCAGGTTTTATAAACGACTATCTCAGTAACTAACACTGCAGACAGTCGAATGATGGGGTCGTATCGGAATAATGGTTCTGAAGGAAGTCGTGGCGGCCTACTTTAAGTTAGAATTTAGGGATTTTCCTGCGGAAATTGAAGACAATCATAGAAATCCCCCTGTCAGGATTGTAGACGTTGCGACCGAAATTCGACGCAGGAAATTTTAGAAGCTTTACTGCTCGAGTTAGTGTGTTCGGTGGAAAGAAGTGACAGTGGCCAACTTCAAGGAAGTATGTCGACATTCAGATGAAGTGACTGAGGAAAACCACAAACAGAACCTCAGAATAATTTTCCCGGGACTGTGATTCGGGTGAAAGAAATAAAAGATGAAGTTACCCTTGTGCTCAATCAATTAAACACAAAGTCATGAAGATATAAAAGAGGATTGGTGGTATAGCTCCATTTATTTTTGATGACACTAGATGAAGATGAGCGGTCAGCTTCGCCCCTTGACACCTCTCGAACGCAGCGGGATCTCACAGTAGGTAGAAGTGAGGACAGTAAGATGGCAATGACACGGTGTTTCGGCCGTGGGAAGACTTGTTTGTTACCGACACAGTGGGAGGAGACAACTGTAGGATGGAAGCTAACTCAATTATGCATGCGTGACGTACTAACTCAGCACGCTGCCGTGACAGAAACTTGTTTCCCCACGCACTGCGTCTGCCCGCCCACTGAATTTCAGAGGCTCCCTAGGCCCCTCTTTCTTCTCACACGAATAAGCCCTAAATCATTTTTATGTCACCATAAACATGCATTTGACTGTAAACTCAATGTCACGGTTAATTCGTTATAATTCTTATTTCAGGTTTCAAAACAAGGGCTTGGAGCCCGGATGTCGTGACTGAAATACATCATATTGTTAATCTGAAAATCTGAAGGAAAGAGCAATTTTGGAGACCTTGGACTATATGGGATACTATTTAAACTTATCCTGGAGATGCGCTAAAATATTTTCGGGTGAGCAGCTGTGTCGATATTGAACTAAAAACCAAAGCTTCACAGACCTCATCGATCTCAGGACAACAGGGTCCATGTCGCGAATGATCAGAAGTCGCTTATGTACACTGGTTTGTCGAATCGATGACTTCCTGGCCGAAAGAGACGACAGTCACTCCTCAGTAGAGGTGAAGTGACCAATAGTAGTCAGACCCCTCGTCTCGTCATAGCAGAGGCCCCATTTCAAAACATATAAAAGTCTTGAAACAATAAAAATATGGTTATGGCTCCCGACTGGTACCGAAACCGAGATTGACTCTGCTGGCGAAGGTCAGTATCAATTTACCAGGCCTCCGATGCCTTTTTCTATTTGTGTAATATGCGGTAGGAGGGGGGTCTAATTGTGTGGTTTCCTATCAGAATCTAACCTCTCACCATGTTACTTAACCTGGTGTTTCTGTTCCCAATTGTTTTTAACTTTTTAGTTCAACATTAACACGGCTGATCACCGAAAGTGTTTTGGCACGAGTAGTCGCTGTGAAAACTGCAAACCTCACATTTTCTTGGAGATCTTTAGAAGTGATCTCTGGAGCCGTAACAATTCCTGCTACACGAAGGAGCATTTAGGTACATCAAGTGCAACAAATCTGAGAATAGAAATCTGCCACCATGGGACGCCCCACACAGTACTGCGCACTTCACCGGCCTGCGCTTGCGCACACCGCCGCACAGGCGGACATACACCAAAAATACATGACATTGTAAGTAACCAACAGTAGGAAACAGTGCCCTCGTTATGTTAATATACTTACACAACATAAATTTTAATTAATGTTAACTGACATTAACCAGTTGTTCCTAACAAGCACAATTTATTTTGAAGAGTTTAATCTTCTGGGATATAACATCATGCTCCCTCGTTGGTGTCTCCACCTTATCGTGGTGAGGGGGTTTGAGTATGCCAAGGACACTGAGAGCTATACCAGCGGTAGCGTAGCTACTGGCAGGGCCTCCCTTGCTGGACAGGTCAAAGGGTAGGCATCAGACGAAGAGAGACACCAAAAACTGATGCCGGAAGCAGCGTCATCAGTAGCGACTTGAAGCACAGAGCAAATGATGCTCGAGATGGTTCAAGTTCGTATAGCAGCAGGCGTGACCAGAGTGGTTTGAACGGCTGCTGTAATGCGATGTGGAAAGCAAATGGAAAAACTACCACATTATCACTTTTCCTGGATAGTCTCTTTCCAAAAACAGAGATACCATATATGCGAGATGTTTCCTCTGGAGGCAAAACAATCCGGAGGTAAACTACTCCCCCAATCGGATCTCCGGGGGGGAGTGTTTCTAGAGGAAATGTCATGCAGGCGTTACAACAAGAAAAAGTGCGAAGATCAGAAGAAACAGCATGGATACAAGATTGGAACATGGAATGTCAGGACCTTGAATCAAGCAGGAAAATTGGAGAATTTGAAAACGGAAATGCAGAAGAATGAAGTGTCTGTGCTAGGTGTCAGCGAAGTGCGGTGGAAAGGACAAGGTGAAATAAGAAGCGGTGATTATACAGTGTATTATTCCGGAGGTGAACGGGCTGAAAGAGGTGTGGCAATAGTGGTGCATAAAAGTGTAGTGAGGAGTGTTGTTAAGAAGATTGCTTGTAATGACAGAATTATTGCTCTGAAGTTAAAGGCGGAACCGGTAGATATACTGATTATACAAGTGTACATGCCAACATCAGAGTATGAAGATGATGAAGTGGAAAAAGTGTATGACACAATTGAAGAAATTCTTCAGGAAGATGGAAGAGGAGACACAAACAGCATCATATTGGGAGACTGGAACAGCATTGTTGGAGATGAACCATATCAGAATATTGTTGGATCACATGGACTAGGAAGACGGAATCACAGAGGTCAAATGCTTATTGACTTTTGTGAACGAAATGGATTGATTGTTACCAACACTTGGTTCAAGAAGCCAAAGAGAAGAATTTACACATGGAAGGCACCTGGGGATTGGAAGAGGCATCAGCTGGACTACATCCTTGTGAAACATCGATTCAGAAACAGTGTGAAGGATGTGAAGACGCTTCCTGGGGCAGACATTGACTCTGACCACAACTTGCTGGTTGCCAAGTTCCGAACCAGGTTGAAGAAAATTATAGGATTTCGAAAGCGCAGACCCAGATGGGATTTGGAGAAGTTATATGCTCAAAGACAAAGCGTGCAAGAGACTCTAGAAGAGAAACTCGGTGCAATTGAAGGTGAAAGCGGAAATGCTGAAGCGCAGTGGAACGATATAAAAGAATGCATGTTAGATACTATCAGTGATTTGGTAGGTAAAGTTGAGAAGATAGCAAGAAAACCATGGGTTACACAGGAGATGATGAGTAAAATGGAGGAGCGAAGGAAATGGAAGAATGTCAACAATGAAGAAGGCAGGAGGAAATACAGGAGACTGAGGAATGAATTGAAAAGAGCCACGGACAGGGCCAAAAAGGAATATCTTGAGAAGATATGTAATGAGATTATGGAATTTCAAAGAACAGGCCGTTATGATTTGATGTACATGAAGACAAAAGAACTAGGATGGAAAGAGAATCATGGGATTCAAAATGTTGGCATCGAAGACTCCCAGGGGAATAGAATAGTAGATCAGAGGCAAGTGCTGAAAATTTGGGAAAATTATATTTCAGAACTATATGATCGACCTAATCGGCCAGAAACCTTAGAAGTTGAACCGGAAGAAGAAGTAGATACAGACGAGAAAGGACCATATATTTTACAAAGTGAGGTGGAAAAAGCTATCAAGGAAATGAGGAAGGGAAAGGCTACAGGAGATGATGATGTACCTGGAGATGTGCTCAAGTTACTGGGAGAAGGTGGTTTGAAAACACTGACAAAACTAATGAACACCATATATGAAAGTGGAGAGTGGCCCAAGGACTTTACAGAAGTTACAATGATTGCCTTAAAGAAAAAGACAAAAGCTACAAAATGCAGCGACCATCGCACAATAAGTCTTATTGCACATACAGCAAAGATAATAGCAAAGATACTTAAAAGAAGAATTGAAAGGAAAATAGAGGATGTACTTGGAGAAGATCAGTTTGGATTTAGAAGAGGAAAAGGAACCAGGGATGCAATTGGGATGATGAGAATTATAGCGGAACGAACTTTGGAGATAGATGAAGAACTGTGTGTTTGCTTCATAGACTGGCAGAAGGCATTTGACCGGGTAAACTGGACCAAATTAATGCAGATCCTGAAAGAAACAGGTATCGATTGGCATGAAAGAAGATTGATTAGCAAATTGTACATGGATCAGAAAGTTAGAGTACGACTGGACAGGGGGGAGACAGGAAGTGTGCAGATTGGAAGAGGAGTTCGACAAGGATGCTGTTTATCACCAATTCTGTTCAACTTGTACAGCGAATGCCTTACCAAGGAAGCTCTGGATGGGCTCGGTGACTTCAAAGTAGGAGGGCAAATTATTCAAACTGTGAAATATGCAGATGACCTTGTGTTAATGGCTAAGGAAGAAACTGTGCTACAGGGCATGATTGATAGACTAATTGAAATTGGAAGGTGCTATGGCATGGAAATGAATGTGGAGAAAACAAAAGTAATGAAAATTTCGAGACAACCAACCCCAGTCACAATAAAGATAGACCAAAAACAAGTGGAGAATGTGAAATGTTTTAAATATTTGGGTAGCTTGTTAACAGATGATGGAAGGTGTACTTGTGAAATTAAATCCAGGATTGCCATGGCAAAAGCTGCATTTAGCAAGAAGAAGAATCTTTTTACCAGCAAATTGGACTTAAATTTGAGGAAGAAACTAGTGAAATGCTACATTTGGAGCATAGCTCTGTATGGGGCTGAAACATGGACACTTAGGGCAGTAGATCAGAAACATCTGGAAAGTTTCGAAATGTGGTGTTGGAGAAGAATGGAGAAGATCAGTTGGACCGATTATGTGAGAAATGAAGAAGTGTTAATTAGAGTCAGTGAGCAGAGGAATATCCTACATGAAATAAGAAAACGGAAGGCTAATTGGATTGGTCATGTTTTACGCAGAAACTGCCTTCTAAAAGAAGCTTACTGAAGGAAAGATAGAGGGACGGATAAAGTGACAAGAAGACGAGGAAGAAGACGTAAGAAGATGCTGGATGACCTTGGGGACAGAAGAGGATACTGTCATTTGAAGGAGAAAGCTCTAGATCGCATTAAGTGGAGGAATTGTTTTGAAAGACACTGTGGACCTGTCGTCTTGACAGATTACTGATGATGATGATAACATCATGTAAGAAAGGTAAAGCTGTCCTTGTAACAGGCCGTGGAGGTCCATTGGATTATGAGATGACGAGGTTTCCATATTTTCTAAACAATCCGCTCACAGATGGCGGTGAAGTTGTCAGCCTTACCCCCCAGGAAGATTCCTGGTACTCATTTCTGTTTGAGTCTGAGTCGACCCCAGGACCATAGCGCGGCTGGAAGGATTAGGTCACTTGAAAAATGCAATGACCTCATTCGGAATTTAACCAGCGACCTTCAGGCTAAGCTACCGTGAACCCCCATGACGCCGTCTAGTCCGTTGAAATTCATGAAAGTTTCAGAGAAGCTTGTTGCCCCCCTCTTCAGGGTCGAAGAATGTCACCCATGAAACTAGCGTGAAGCAAGCGGCAAGTTGAGCTAAGCGCTGTATAACCACCGCTGTGAGAACCTCCAATCCTACAACTTATTTTAACTGCAACAATATATTTGTTTCCATCTTCAGTGCTCGTAGAACCGACGTTCAACATATATGCATACAATTTCTATATAGCGTTGGCTGTACCTTCCGGTGACGGACAGCGGTGGCCGAAACGCGTAAAAGCAAAACTTCTATATTCGCATATTAAAATCGTTACATCTGGTGGACCTCATTACTCATTCATGTTATCTTGGAGAAGTAGGGCGTACGAGGGCGTAGGAATTCAATTTGCTTTGGCTGGGTCACCCCCTTGGGAATATACCCCGATATCAATTTGACAGTTCGTAGGACGGGGCACAGGGCCCCTCAAAAAAAAAATGAATTTTATAACTAGCTGACTGAAGTTTTGTCTTCTCATAAAGCACTCCGCTTCGCGGTGTTAGTGCAGTTCATAGCTTTCTTTTCCCTGAAACCGCGTTTGTCGGCGTTAGAGTTAGACACAGGGACGAGATGAATATAACAGCAGCTTTTGTGCCACTTCTGGATTTTTACAAATTTGTTGGTACGTAAATTATATGCCTGTGTGTGTACCGGCTAAGCATAAGCTTGGTTAGTTTCTCAGTGCCTCGAGGTAAATGCTGGGATAGTATCTTAAAATAGGCCACGACCGCTTATTCCCTTCCATATTCTTCTCAATTATACATTTTCACGTTAAATAGCCTTCCTAATCAGGAGCAAATCAGAAAGCGGTTTTTTTTCTTGGCACTACAGCCCCAGTGGGCCTAGGCCCACCTCCATGAACTCAGTTCACTTCGGTTTTTCTAGATCTTACACATTCGGTAGGACTCCTTGGGGGAGTGATCAGCTCGTCGCAAGGCCTCTACCAGTAGACAAACACAGAAAAACGCATACAAACATCCATGCCCTCAGTGGGATTCGAACCCACGATCCCGGTTTCCAAGCGAGCGAAGACGGTACATGCCTTAGACTGCTTGTCTACCGTGACCGGCAGTGTATAAGAATAATATATAAGAATTCAGTCCGTACCTCACAGGAAACAGATCCGAACCCATGATCCCGGCTTCCGAGCGAGCGAAGACAGTACATGCCTTAGACCGCTCGGCTACCGTGACCGGCAGTGTATAAGAATAATATATAAGAATTCAGTTAGTACCTCACAGGAAACAGATCCGAACCCACGGTCCCGGCTTCCGAGGGAGCGAAGACAGTGCATGCCTTAGACCGCTCAGCTACCGTGACCGGCCAGCAAGCGGGTTAGCTGTGGTGTTTAGATTCGTATTTTTGGGGCGCTGGGTTCGATTCTCTGTTGGGATACGGACTATCTTAACTGAGGTTTTATATGGTTTTTCTCAGTCTCTCGAGACAAATGCTGGGATAGGACCTAGATCAGGTAAAGACTGCTTTCTTCAAGATCTTTTCAAATTAGTTATCCATCTATCATCCTATCAATCGACAATAAACAGTCACGCTCCTGATAGTATCGTAAATTAACTAATCCAACTCACAGTTTATAAAACCTGTCAGGTTAAAGAACAAGTCGCTGGATAGATCAATAGAACAACTAATAATCTGTGTTTTCTATTCTTTCGACAACAACTCTGAAGTATCAAACAGAGCATATGGTGCAGATTTTTCTATTTATTATTTTATATCGTTTAAAAATATCCGCAGCTTTATATCACAACTTTCTGACTGTCGTGGTAGTGCGGAAACGTTGTTATTATATAAATTAATAATTAAACTTAATTATAGGCGATGTTTGCACCTGTATTCATTCGCACTACCTCAACCATTTCACCTATTCTCGTATTGTTAACATAACGATACAATTTGAAATAGCCTACCCAGATGTGTATACACGTGATGCAATTTAATGCCTTTGGTAAAATGTTGTGTAAAGCGTGTAGCCCTCGAATAAGGGAAACAGAAGAATAAATTTATGAACACAACTAATTGAACGTTAAGGATCGCCATTAAAATATTTCGGTTTGTTGAGCTACTCAATAATTTCCACAGATTTATGGACCCCAAATGATCATTTCCAAGCTCATAAAAGCTTAAAATTCGAATAAATCTTGAACCAGCCGAGTCAAAGTAACGCTTTCACAACATATTTCTCTGATCCTCTTTAATAATGTAGGTATCCGATATTAAATCTGACCGAAATCCGTTCAGATGTATCGAACATGAAACAAGTATAACATACAGACGTAAAGAGGCAGTTGGACTATCTCAGTTCGTACAGGGGGACTACTCTTAGGGCCGATCAGCCGATGGATGGAGTTCAATTCCCAACATGAATAAGAGTTTCCTCTTCCTCCCCAGCATCCAGTCCAGCTCAGGAACTCACCCATCCGATGTGTACCAGGGAACGGACGTTTCCTCCGGTGGTAAAGCTATACCAATATTCCTTTGTCCGCCTTCTTTAAGTGGTACACAATTAAGTACAGGGACAATTTCTGGTTGAGGCAATATGATACAAGCCGGAAGGTCGCGGGTTCAATTCCCGATGAGGTAACTGGATTTTTTAATTGACCTAATATTTCGAGCCGTATTTTGGCTCTGAGGTCGAATTCATGAGAGTAAAGAGAGGCCGGAACGTAAAGCTAGAAAACGCGGGAGACTCGACGTCTCACAAACCTCTGGACCTCCACAGCCTGTTTTATGGATAGCCTTATATTTATGCGCCATCCCCATCAAGCGTTTACTTTTCGTGGAAGCATAAAACAGCTCTGATATACTACAACTTCTGGACACAGCATTCAGTCTTACGGACAACCAAATTAACAGCGTGCCCACTCCTGTGGGAAAAATAACAAGTTCCCGAAGGTAAGGTAAAGAGAGTAATGTTGCCCTGTGCTTAATTAATTAGGCACCATGCCATGAAGACTTACTGGCGGAGTGGAGTTATAGCTCCACTATTCTTGCCTCGGAACCAGATGGAGATGAGTGGCCAGCTTCACACCCGGGCCGATTTACACATGAGGAAAGAGCCTCCAGTGTCCACCGAATAAGAGGTTTGGTGGCTATTAGAGGTGATCTGGAAGCTGTGGAACAGAGGAAAATCACTTGCCACTATCTGGAATCGAATCCTGATCGTCCAGCCCGTAGCCTGTCGCTATGCCAACTGATCTATCCCACCTTCCAGTTTGAATAAATTAAGTCTATAGCAAAGTCCGTATAGGTATACAATTGTCTGTTACATATCCTATCAAAAGTGGTCTAAAACAAGGAGATGCTTTATCGCCACGGCTTTTTAGCTTTGTTTTAGAATAAGCCGTTAGATAGGTCCAGAGAAACTCAGGTGGGAAAGAAATTAAATGAGGCACATCAGCTCTTGGTCTATGCTGATAATATACAGTGATTGGGGCAGTGCTGCGTGCGAAGAATCGTGGATTTCACATGCCTCAAGGAATTGGTTTATATGGCCCTGGAAATGTGGTTCGTTCCGCGGCAACTGTGTCCATCTGCGTTGGAGTAGCGATATTGCCATTCTGCAGCACGCCGCTACTGTTATTGCACCGCAGAATCACCTTCTCCCTTTCTTAAAATGGGATTTTGTGGACCAGAGGCTATAAGCCGCGCGCACTAAATTCCCGTCAATACCGGCTTCCTTCTTCAGAAATTATATTTTGTATGTAGTCACTAGAGGTACGTACTCGTACTTCATGTGCCACTGGTCATTCTGT
>NW_019735462.1:1550886-1587065 GCF_002891405.2 Cryptotermes secundus
CGGGACGTGGTGGTGTCGGGCGCCAAAGTTCTTTCCCATAAAATTCCTTACTTTAAGAACGCCATTTCATAGTAGATTGGGTGATGCGACTGCGCAGAAATGAATTTCCATACAAGTTCGTCGAAATACTACGTAGCACTTCTCTGTCGTATGCAGGGGTTCAGGGTTCAAATCTTGACCCTAAAATTGAGTGATTTCCCTCATTCTCTCCAGGCAAGTCCCGAGACAGTAGCCTCCTTCCGCATTCTTTCCAATTCACTATTCCCTTACCATCCTTTCATTTGACACCATACAGTCTGAGCTATTGAGAGCAAAGTTAAATAAATAAATAAATAAATAACAAAATAAAGAAGCCCCCTGTTGTAGAAAACGTTAAGTTAAACTACGCACCGGCGGCAAGTGTCTTCGTATACACGGTCTAAAGAAAATACTATGACGTACATACCCATTGCTAGGCAACGACTCTGTAAACACATGGCCTCGGTAAACACGCCTCAGCAATATAGATGTTTTTTATGTGGTCTGCGCCGCGACTGTTTCTATGAAGTGCTGTGGTAAACACGCCTAAAACAATACGGGACAACAGAAGAGGGTGCTTTCGTGAGTCCGTACAAAGTTTTATAAAGAAGAATTCTACTGAGAATCCGGGAGTGGTTGAGTCAAGTTCCGAAACTGGTAGTAGCAGCATAGGATAAGTTGTGAGAACTGGGCGAGTTCTGTTGACGGCAGTAAAAGGCGACTGAGGGGCAACAGCAAGAAATGAATTAGACCGTGAAAAGAAGACTTCTTATGTGACTGGAAGTGACAATGAGACTGCTATAAATCCGTTGCCAGGATACGACTAATGATGACTGACAACTCACAACCATATGGCCCTTCATGACCTGTTATAGGGATAGTTTAGCTTTAATGTTCATCTATGTTCCTCCTATTGCGTGAACAAGGGTACGTCACCTTGAGCTAGTGCTTTAGACACTTACGTCACAATTAGAAAATTATAAGATTGTATTTACAACGTATTTTCGGTATTCACATGCAGGTGAGTAAAGTATATCAACATATTTCTGGTTTTCATGCTCAGGTGGGAAATTTAAACATACACAAAAAATTTGTTCCGTAAGGTTTACTACACAAGGTATGACGTCCCTTGGTTCGTAAGGTGGATGGAAGGCCGCGCAATAGCTCAAGCGGTTAGTCGCTGGCTACCCACCACGGCTGCCCAGGTTCGATCCCAGCTTTGGTCAAGTGGGTGGTGCTGGGGCGGGTTTTCTCCGAGTACTTCGGTTTCCCCTGCCAATCTTCATTCCACCAAATTCACCATCATCATAACCACACGGGGCAGGTACAATAGGCCAATCAGTGGCCGCCGTGCCGAGTGGACCCAGATGGAATCCACCCACCACTAAGCGAATTTAAAAAGAAAACGGATGGATGGACGCTACTCCTGGTATCTACTGGATACGAAACTAATTTCAGAGTTCATGTTTATCGACTGTTATTCGCCGTCCGAAGAAGGAAACTTGACGGAGAGGTAACCAATATGCATAATCGGATATGCAAACGTGGAGAAAACCAGTTTTTGTTCTGCGCTTGGAACCGCGGGAGAAGAGAACTGTGTTTTTAAAAGAAGATTATTGTTTGGAGACCCTCCCCCTTTTTCAAAGAGGATTTAACTGGCTTTAGTCAGTAGGACAACTGCCTCCATATTTTGATTTTAGCTAAGGTTAATGGAAGCGATAAAAAGCGACAACTTTCCTCGGGATTATACAAAGTCACTATAGGCCTATAATCTAGTATTCTACATAATCTGTTATTAAGGTAAGTAAATTTGAATCAAGTATATCAAATTTCTTGCCAGTCACGGTAGCCGAGTGTTCTGTCATGCACTGTCTTCGCTTGCTTGGAAGCCGGGATCGTGGGTTCGGATCTGTTTCCTGTGAGGTACGAACTGAATTCTTATATATTATTCTTATACAATGCCGGTCACGGTAGCCGAGCGGTCTAAGGCATGCACTGTCTTCGCTCGCTCAGGAAACGTGATCATGGGTTCGAATCCCACTCAGGGCATGGATGTTTAAGTTTTGTGAGTGTGTGTGCGTTTTTCTGTGTATGTGTGCAGGTAGAGGCCTTGCGACTAGCTGTTCACCCGTCCAAGGTGTCCTACTGAAGGTCTAAGATCTAGTAAACCGAAGTGAAATGGAGAGTTTCATTGAGGTTGGCCAAGGTCCAAATTTGGGCTGTAACGCCAAAGAAAAAAAATTTCTTAGAAGTTAAACAATCTCATAGCCCAAGACGAGTCTGCTATAATTATTCATCTTTAAGGAAAGAGGAAACTGTACATGACTTACATAATAGATACTGAAATATGAGTGATTCAAGTCAGTTTCTTAAAGATACATTTACAATACTTTAGAATTTAACCAGTGATCTCACGAGGAACATTTATCCGTCACATGCGTGCTGCATTCTCCTCCAATCTCATCCCCCCCTGTTATGTAGAGCCTTATTATGCACTTTCTTTCAACTTCTTTGTCTTCTCTCTTAGATCCAAAGCAAAAGAAGGAGCTTCATGACTTGTACTCTTCTCCAAGTATAACTAGAATGATCAAGTCAAGGAGGGTGAGATGACCATGGAATGTAGCACGAATGGCGGAGAAGATGAATGCGTATAGGATATTGGTGGGAAAGCCAGAAGGAAAGAGACCACTGGGAAGACCAAGGCGTAGGTGGGTGGACAATATTAAAATAGATCTTATAGAGATAGGATGAGATAGGATGGATTGGATTGATCTGGCTCAGGATAGGGACCAGTGGAGGACTCTTGTGAACATGGTAATGAACCTTCGGTTTCCATAAAATGCTGGGAAGTTCTTGAGTAGCTGCAGAATTGGAGGCTCCTCAAGAAGGGCTCAACTCCGTGAGTAAGTATTATATTCTGAAATGCCCTGAATCTATGTTGTTACCTGTACTTCCTTAATATGGAGAACACTTTCGTGTCTCTGCTGATGTTCAGGGATCAATCAAGGAGGACCATACTAACCATTACTTTGAGAATCACCCTGTACGGGGTGCATGGTTAGAATGTATCACGTCGGTGTTTCTGGCCGCGTTGTCTCTCCAGCTTTAACCAAGCAACACAAAATTAATTTGCTACACTCTCCCCGGAATAGCGTTTTCACGATGAATCCCCAGGGTATCCGCCCACCCCACTCCTTACCATGGAACCATCCCGATTCCAAATCCCGAACACAGGCAACCCGGGATCAACCCTTCACGGCGGGGATTCGCAGTCCACCCCTCCCTGCCATGCCAGCAGCAGGACCAAGAAAAGAAATGACGCCTATATCCATGTTCCCAGTCTGCCTAATCCACGAAGAATAAGCTCATCTACATGTATGACTAATAAGCAGATTGTGTTATTCCTGACCTGTCTAATCCATGAACAATAATCTCCTTTACATAAAGTCTAATAAGAAGCTTAAGATATTCCTGACCTGTCTAATTCATGAACAATAATCTACTTTATGTGTAGGCCTAATAAAGAGCTTCAGATTCCTCACCTGCCTAAATCACAAATCACAATCTCATGCATATGTTGGCCTAATAAATAGCTTAAGATATTCCTGACCTGCCTAATCCACGAATCATAATCATCTTTACGTGCAGGCCTTACAAGGAGCTTAAGATGTTCCTGAGCTGCCTAATCAACGAATCATATCATGTACATATAGACTTATTATAGAAGTCAAAAGGAAGTTTCAAAATATTCTTAACGTAATTAAATCGTGATAAACAATAAAGAATGGACTAATATCCCGGTGTAGTGATCAGCGATCGTACAGATTATTCAGGAGATACCAGGTTCGATTCTCTATCCAGAGGCTGGAAATTCTGTCATGTTTATCGAGATTACAGTCCGTCTGTAGACGATTCTGAGACAATACGTTGCATAAGGGTCGACCGCTTCGTGATATACATTTTCCAGTCGCCCATACTTATATGAATCAATGCTACTTTTCCTTGTGCTTCAGTTTGCTTCATGGCAGACCGGGGCATGTGAGAGTTCAGGCGTGGTTACGTGAATTCTTTACTTCAATACCAGATGAGGTCTTCAAGGCGTGGTGTTTTATTAAGCACGAAAAGAGTATTTTTGCTACATTTTATTGATAAACGAAACAAATGGTTCGATAATGTAAGAGATATATTTCGCAAGCTGTAGCGCAATTGGTTGAGGCATTATGCTACAAGCCGGAAAGTCGCGGGTTCGATTCCTAATTACAATATTGGATATTATTTACAATTGACCTAATCCTTCCAGCCGCACTATGACCCTGGTGTCGAGTCAGTCTCTAATAGAAATGGGTACCAGGAATATTCATGGGGTTGAAAGGGGACCGGCGCGTAAGGCTGACAACCTCACCACCATCTATGAGCCGACTTTCTAGAAAATATGGGAACATCGACGTCTGAGAAACCCATGGGTCTTCAAGGCCTGTTACAGGGACAGCTTTACCTGTTTATTTGTACTATCTGAGTCATCTATCACGCATCAGTAGTTTTGTCGTACTTACATAGGCGCTCAGCGCTGCAGTGTGTTATACGAGTACATGTCGAACCACAGGAATTATTGGAATATTGAAGCAGGTGTTAGAAAACACTCTCAATATATCCATCATTCACTTTGAAGTAAAGGCGAAAACATTTCTCTGAGAAGAAAAAGGTAGCGTGAATTGTTTTCTGGTTGGATCTTCCTTATGGAGTGGATATTCGCTCTTGAAGTCGCTCAATACTGCATAGCTTACAGGACATTCTATACATTTTAACCTGTGTTATCTGAGGGATAGAGATGTAACTTAATTCACGGTTTTAATAGAGAAATAAAGGAACAAGATAAAGGTATTAAATATATAAAGGAAATAAATGAATGAAGGATAAAAACACACAAAGAACTGATTTCGTATTGCATTTATACAGAATACCCCAGGAGAAATATCGGTAGGCCTAGGAAAAATGGATAAATAATGCCTGAAGAGGCTCCTAATATAATCCGTCAACGATAAAGAAAACAAGCTGTTCGTGGGAGAATTTATGTAGTTTGATTTTAGATAGTTGTAAACTAACCGAAAAGTTATATTTGAATGATAGAGGCTAAAATTAAATCCGCCCTTCAAGATTTAGTAAACAATTGTATTTAAGTCCAAGGATGATATGCAAAAGCACTGACAGGCTCATTCACTGGCATCACCCACTCACTCATGGAGCTGAGCCCTTCTTGAGAAGCTGCCAATTGTGCAGCTACTCAAGAACTTCCCAGTATTTTATGGAACCCGGAGGTTCGTTACCCGTGTTCACAAGAGCCCTCCACTAGTCCCTATCTTGAGCCAGATCAATCCACTCCATAACATCCCAACCTATCTCTCTAATATCCATTTTAATACTGTCCACACCTACGCCTTGTTCTTCTTAGTGGTCTATTTCCTTCCGACTTTCCCAGTATTATCCTATATGCATTCCTCCTCTCCTCCATTCGTGCTGCGTGCCCTTCCAATCTCTTCTTACTTGACTTGATCATTCTAATTATATTTGGAGAAGAGTACAAATTATGAAGCTCCTCATTATGCAGTTTGTTTTCAAACTCCTGTCACTTCATCCCTCTTCGGTCCAAATATTCTCCTCCAAGCCCTGTTCTCAAACATCTCCAGTCTATGTTCCCCCCTTAAAGTCAGAAACCAAGTTTCACGCCCATACAGAACCACAGGCAAAATTATATTTTTGTATAATTCACTTGGATACTCGTCTATTTTGTGTAACAAAAGCAGAGGATACGAGACTTCAGATACAGTGTGTTCCGTTACGTAATGGCTACGGAGAGTATTTTGTACAAAAACGGTGGGACTTAGAATTATGTTCTAATATAGGCAGCAACAGACAGTAATTTTATTTTCCCACGATAAAGTCACTTCGAACGTATTTCAGTTGAATATTTGGGGGGAGGAAGATAGGCAAGAAAGTTCCGAATAAAGCTTCTCTGAACGGAAATACTTTTCAAGGAATAGTTTGGATTTCTGACGCAACGCAGCTCTTTCCTCTCCTTGGAAAATCGTTTTTTTTTTACGAAAGCTCGCGATGTATGCAGCAAGAGGAACAGCGGATCAGGAATTAGCGTCCAGTTGCTTTTCAAATAACAAACACTAGATCTGATCTAGGGAAAAATAAAAAGACCGACGCCGCATTCTCTGAACCAACTACAATAACTCGAAACTCAGGAGCGCCAAAATGAGATCTGAGCTGCAGTTGAACAGACAACTGTGCGGGTTAGAGCAGAGACTGAAGAGGGAGAATATAGAGGAGGAAACGGGAAAGAGGAGGAAGAGAAGGAAAAGACGAAGAGGAAGCAGATGAATAGCGGAGAAAATTAAGATGATATGAAGACAAGAAATTCTGGGAAGAACTAGACACTGTACGCACAGGAAATGAAAGAATTAAGAAGGGGGGACATAGACACAGGATAATAATAATGTGTAAAAATAACTAGCAAAGGCCGTTACCTGGCAACAAGGAGAGCATACGGACAGCAAAAAGATTTCATAAGGTTCCTAACAATAATTAAGAAGGATACACAGACGTATGTGCAGACACGAATGGATTTGAGACAGACGGCAAGATGATCTCATAAGCTTCCTTCATTTTTTTCAAAACAAGGAAAATAGGCTGAAATGGAGGTGGAGAATAAGGAAGGATAAAGAACAGAATGAGTGGAATGAAGGAAAGAAAGCGGAAGTTATAGAAGAAATGGAGCATGAGAAAAGTGGAAGACGAAAAAGGAGTAGGAAGATAAGGAAAATAAGAGGAACATGTAAGAACGTGAAAGAGATACGAAAACAAAATGCCCGTTTATCTGCTTGTAAGCTCTGAATGGGCTCGGAGACTTCAAATTAGGAGGGCAAATTATTCAAACTGTGAAATATGCAGATGACCTTGTGTTAATGGCTAAGGAAGAAACTGTGCTACAGGGCATGATTTATAGACTAATTGAAATTGGAAGGTGCTATGGCATGGAAATGAATGTGGAGAAAACAAAAGTAATGAAAATTTCGAGACAACCAACCCCAGTCACAATAAAGATAGACCAAAAACAACTGGAGAATGTGAAATGTTTTAAATATTTGGGTAGCTTGTTAACAGATGATGGAAGGTGTACTTGTGAAATTAAATCCAGGATTGCCATGGCAAAAGCTGCATTTAGCAAGAAGAAGAATCTTTTTACCAGCAAATTGGACTTAAATTTGAGGAAGAAACTAGTGAAATGCTACATTTGGAGCATAGCTCTGTATGGGGCTGAAACATGGACACTTAGGGCAGTAGATCAGAAACATCTGGAAAGTTTCGAAATGTGGTGTTGGAGAAGGATGGAGAAGATCAGTTGGACCAATTATGTGAGAAATGAAGAAGTGCTAATTAGAGTCAGTGAGCCGAGGAATATCCTACACGAAATAAGAAAACGGAAGGCTAATTGGATTGGTCATGTTTTGCGCAGAAACTGCCTTGTAAAAGAAGTTATTGAAGGAAAGATAGAGGGGCGGATAGAAGCGACAAAAAGACGAGGAAGAAGATGTAAGAAGATGCTGGATGACCTTGGGGACAGAAGAGGATATTTTCATTTGAAGGAGAAAGCTCTAGATCGCATCAAGTGGAGGAATTGTTTTGGAAGAGACTGTGGACCTGTCGTCTGACAGATTACTGATGATGATGATCTGCTTGTACGTCGTCTCGATATCCGATGGCTCGGGTCTGGAGAGACGGAGTTGTCTGGACGATTCAAATGTCCACAGCGTGAAACACATTACCCTTTAGTTTCTTCTTGGTGTGGGGAGAGACTGCGACCAATTGGTATGTCGCCCACTATTTGGCCTATTGTACCAGACCCGGGTGGTAGATAATGAATGCGGAGCTGTTGATAAAATGAAAATTGGCAGGGGGAATCGAAGTATTCGGAGGTAAACTGACCCAGTTCCACTTCGTCCACCACAAATTCCACATGACCTGACCTGGGATTGAACCAGGAAGCTGGCTACTTGCACCTTGCGCTACGCTTTAAGTACAAAGATACTTCTCTGCAGAATTCGTAAGTAGCCCTCGTCGAATCTCACAATTCTGCAGATCATGGGTTTGGAACCCCTGTCTCTCCACTGCAGCCCTCCGTGATAATTTTGCTGCTTATTAGAGTCGCTTAGGGCAATTTACCTCTCATATTGGACATGTGACTAGTTTCAGGGTCGGAGGGAGGGGGCTGGATCTGTTGCCTCTACCGGAACTTTGTCGTACAGACTGCAACTTTCCCGGCAACACGTAACACACGGTGCCAAGAGAAGGGTGCACAAATGTGCCTCAGGCCCCATTCATATCGGAAGATAATGTATAAATATTCATGTAGGGCACTGGTGAGAGCGTCAGAAGGAAAGAGACCACTACGAAGACCAAGAGGTAGGCGCTGGACAATATTAAAATGGATCTTAGAGAAATAGAATGGGATGGTATGGATCTGATTGATCTGCCTCAGGCTAGGGACCAGTGGAGGGCTCTTGTGAACACGGTAATGAACCTTAGTACTCCATAAATTAGTAGGAAGTTCTTGAATAGCTGCACAACTGGCGGCTTCTCAAGAAGTGCTCAGCTCCATGAGTGAGTGAGTAATATATAAATGTTTCCACATTATATTATATACTGTTGTAACTACGAGCTGGACGGCCGTGGTTCGATTCCCGGCAGAGGGAAGAGAATTTTCTCTCCTCCACAGCGTCCATACCCCTTCTGGTGCCCAGCCAGACTCCTATTAAATGGGTTCCGGGGGTTTTATCCTCGAGGATAAAGCAGCCGGAGGCGAGGCCAAGAATGGTGGATCTATACATCCACTCCCCCATACGTCTTCATGGCGTGGTGCTTAATTAATTAAGCATAGGGACGGCTTTGTTTTTACCTCTACCGTTATAATATACTGCAGTGTGTTCAAAATATAACCATCAAATTGCAATAATTACCAACGTTATTTGAAAGCTAAATATGTTTCAGGCCTTACAGGACCATCTTCATGGAAACATTTATTATGCTCTTCAACTTGTCACTTTCGTAGTTCTGTCTTAAGCGGGGTATTGTTCAACGCTTCTCAATAACAGACCTTCGAATGGTACCATGACTGAGAAATGATAAGCTGGAAGGGATTTGGAAGGAAGCGGTAGTGACCTAATCACGGTATAATCCCGTCATTTATGCCCGGACGGAGATCATAAAGAACTTCAGTCAATATAGGTGTTCCCACAGAGATTGGAACCAAATACTTCCTTCATACTAGTAATTCAAGTCTAGAGCATGCGTGTTACATCAGCGTGTTTGGTACTTACATATTTCACGGTACACGAACTCAAATACGGACATTTGGCGTCCCGCCGCTTACCTGAAAGAAAGGAGAGACACAACGCATAAGTGTGCGAAAGAAGCGGTCTAAAATTACTGAAAGAAGGTAAAATTGTCGATGTGCTTAATGCCATGAATGCGTATGAGGGAGTGGATATATAGATCCACATTTTTTGACCTCGGCTTCACACCCCGGCGACTTCACCCCCGGTATCCATCGGATAGGAGGTTGGGTGGAACTCACAGCAGGTCTGGACTCTGTGGAGAAGAGAAAATTGTTGACTTTACCGGACTCGAACTCCAACCCCTTGGTAGTCCAGCCCATAGCCAGTTGCTATACCGACTGAACTATTCTGACTTCTATTATTCAGAGAAACGATATGTAAAAAAAAAAAAAGGACGAAAAGGAAAATGACAGAAAAAGAGCCAAGTTTCGTTTACGAATGATACGCACGCGCTCTGTCGGTCTCTGAGGGAATGAGGTGTCATGTGATGTCAATACAGCGGCTGTTCACTAGAAAGCAAAATGACAGCAAGGAAAGTAAATAAGATCTGAAAGTTTGTAGCGATGTTACATTAGTACAGATATTATGTTTCTGGACATTATCCATTGTATTGTTTCCATTTAAAACACAACGTTTCGGAGAATGGGTACTGTCTCCATCTTCCTGTAAAACCTACTCAGTTGGGATCATTTGATTGAGTTAGTCCTTGTCTCCGGACATCTGTGCTAGCACCAGGAGAGAGTATACAAACCAAGGACAGCACAAACCATCTGCGAGAGCTAAGAAAACATTAAATTATTAAAAAAAATACACGTGTGAGGACTCGCACCAGATAACTATTAAGATATAAATCATCATTGGACAGATGAAATACTCCTTATGGTACCAACATAAAAAAAACTTTCCCGGTCAATCTGCACTGGACGGAGACGTGGTTTTCGTTGTGCATAAATAAGCATCATGCTATTAAAACATGTGATATTGCTCCACGCCGTGCTCCTACCGGTTTATTCCCTGGGAAGTAACTCCCATTTCCCGTTAGACTGGTAACCTTGTGGGTTCCAGAGCCTGTTTCAAAGTTGTATGGAAGAAAAAAGACCATTTCCTGTTATGGGAATCGAACTGCCAGTTCTCGGTCGTCCATCCGGAAGATTAGTCGCTACATTGACTGGGCTATAACTCGACAAACTTTTGTTGTTGTGTATGTGTTAGGCATTGTTTTCCTCATCAATGAGGTCCCAAGTTCAATCTCAGTTTAGTCCATATTGGATCTGTAATGGCTGAAATGACACAGGTGAAGGTTTTTCTATGAGCACTTGGGTTTTATCCTGACAATTATCACTCAACGAGTGTTCCATTCACATGTGTCATAATAGGCTGGTATAACGGATATATTTCAGATTACAGTACAAAAGAGCTAGGTTTGATTCCTCCAAAAAATAAACCAAAATAAAATAAAATGAAATATAATTATAACAGACACATTTAATACACTATTCTATTTATCTAAATCGGTGATGGTTTCACAAATGTTTACAAATAGAAAGCCTATTTCATGGAAAAATACTAATTTTAATTAATTCCACTCATGTTAACTTATATACAAAACTGCACTGGTCACTCACTCAAGGAGCTGAGCCCTTCTTGAGAAGCCGCCAATTGTGCAGCTACTCAAGAACTTCCCGCCATTTACGGAACCCGAAGGTTCATTACCGTGTTCACAAGAGCCCTCCAGGGGTCCCTATCCTCAGCCAGATCAATCCAATCCATACCATCCCAAACTGTCTCTCTGAGACCCATTTTATTTTGTCCACCCACCTACGTCTTGGTCTTCCAAGTGGTCTCCTTTCTTCCGGCTTTCCGACCAATATTCCACATGCATTTCTCATCTCCCCCATTCATGTTACATGCCCTTCCCACCTCATCATCCTTGACTTGATTATTCTAATTATACTTGGAGAAGCGTACAAGTTATGAAGAAACTGCACTATTAATTAAATTAATTAAAGATAATTAAGCTTACGAATGGTGGCATACGTGAATGTTTCGTGTCGCAATGCTCCTGACACATATATAAACACAAATTTGGGCTCGTAAGAAGTGATCTTTAAAATGACCCGAAATAAGCAGAAATAAGGAAAGTTTAATCGAAATTGGTGCTGCAGTTCTAGAACCATTACCTGTAAAAGAAATAAATACAGTCAAACTAAATAGTGCTTTTCGAATGCTCCTACAAGTTCATAGCAATAGTAGTCTGATTAATATCATTTATTAAGTGGCTTTCCCATGAACACCCTCCGGATTCTTTTCCGAAGGTGGAGCCACAAAATTACTTTCGATAATTTTCAAACAGAGAATTTAAATTTATATAATTAATACCTGACATATTCGCCTATTTTTTCAATTTAAATTTTAAAAAATAAAAGGGCGCAAGTGCTTACTTTTCACTATCCGGTAGCGACCATCAATCTTCACACCAAAATTCTCTAATTATTTCTTGTTTCGAAGGTGTGTTAAATGTGTTAAATGAAAAACCAATTTTCCTCCATTACTATAAATCTTTCTTAAGAGAATCTTAATTTATTTTGCGACACTTCTGCAACTGCAAAGACCACTGTGGAGTCCAGTGGTAGGGGGATTATTACACTGTAAATTATGTAAAAATGATATCGTGGTCTATTTTAATGCACTGCGCAAGCATTTACTAGTAGTGACTGACGAAACCCAGTTGGTCTTTTAATGGAGAAGCATTGCGGTTTTTGTGAAGCACAATATCAAATTTTAAATATTACTCAAACAGATTTCAGTTTTCGAAGTACAAATCACCTACTAGCATACTAGCCAATCAAACAAGGGGGTTGCCCATGGGACAGTTTAGACTCGACGAAGATGAACGACTTTACTTCATCTTTTGCAAGAGTCTGAATTCGAGCCATCCATCACAAACTTTAACTATCTGTTATACAATTCTCTGAAACATGAAATCCATATAAATAGCATATAAAAGTTCAGTTCGTACCTCAGAGAAAACACATTACGTCTCCGCTGCAAAGACCAAGCGATTAGTTCCGTATAAGGAAATTATCGCTGTTTAAAAGTATCGTCTTCCTGGATGTTATGTAGTCCCGTAAATGTTCACAAAAGTTTCAGAAGAAAATACTGCCTCAGTTTTCAGGCTGCAAGATATGCTAAACATCCTGATCTTGTTGCTTATTTATTGAACTTTCCTTGATTAGCACATCTCCGACCCTAAACATGGACGCAATCAGTTCTGCGAAACTTCGGTTATGTTTACAGGACTACACGGCATTACATCTCAGCTGACTACTCAGGCGGTAGCGTAGTTGGTCAGGCACTACTACAAGCCGGGAGGTCCCGGGTTCGATTCCCGATGATGTGATTAGATTTTTTTCAGTTGACCTAATCCTTCGACTCAGCCTCTAACAAAAATGAGTACCAGGAATCTTCCTGGGGGTAAAGGGCGGCCGGCGTTTAAGGCTGACAACCTCAGCGCCAACTGTGAGCCTAATGTCTAGAAGATATTGGTACCTCGACGTCTTACACCCTATGGGCCTTCACGGCCTGTTTCAGGGACAGCTTTACCGCGCCTTACTCCCCACAGTCACCACTGTGAGACTCCGAAGTCCAAAATAGTGTCTCGTCTGTGAGTCGCATGAAGCACATAAACACACCTGTGACCAAACCGTAAATATTTTTTATGCTAAAGCAGATGCTGTACATAGTTATAACTGCCTTTTAAGGTATATCACAGCTTCACCTCTCTAGATACATAAGCATACTAATGGCAAAGCTTGTGAAGTGACAAATTCTTTGGCAAACAGCTCTTTATGATTTATTTAATATGGCCTTTGAAATGCATGAGAATGCATGAGTATTTATATCAATAGCACAGAAAGTCCACCTCCTCCCTAACCACAGATTCAGCTCAGGCAGTCATTGTCAGCCTTCCACCGCGACGACCCGGGTTCGTTTCCAGGTTAGGTTATGTTGGATTTGTGGTGGACAAGATGGCAACTTGATAGGGTTTCTCTGAGTACTTCAGTTCTGCTGCCAATTCTCATTCCTCATTCATTAATCATCCTATCAGCGAAACTGTATGTTCCCCATTCAGATAACGTCATTAAATAACAAACGTCAACAGACGTAACCACTGATTCGGAAATAAAACAGGAATTTACTGTTATGATAGTAAACTCCGAAAACCTCCGATAATTATCCGCGTTGTTGTTTTAGTAGATGACATGTTTAAAGGACAAACCTGATATATATACAAATAATAGTGATAATAATAAAATTATTACAATTAACCTTCGAATACAGCAGCCATTTTACTAATGATGATGTCATGAATACGAGTACAAAGTGATGTTCATATATAGTGCAACACTATTGAAAAAGATAGCGCGAACTCAGTTCCTAGTAATTTCTGATAAGTGATGGCTCAAATAAATCGATCCCAATTTCCCAGGATTATCGTCTGTATGTATCAGCTTCACACAATCAGTACCAGAATTCGACACGAAACACGCCAAGCGCTAGTGACGTATAGCCAATGAGATATTCTGTTCCAGCATGACTTGTTGACCAACTGACGTAATAAAGGCTACAACTGCGACTGGGCAGGTTTAACACACGCCTGTCGGACATGTATCATTAATTCGATTGTCTATTTTATTAAGAGGATATGACACTTTAAGGGCCGCGCCATAGCTCAGGCGGTTAGTCGCTCGGTTCCCACTGCGGCGGCCCGGACTCGATCACAGATCATGTCATGTGGGATTTGTGGTGGACAAAGTGACACTGTGGGCATGTATTCTCAGAGTACTTCGGTTTTCCTTGTCAATCTTCATTCGGACAATTGCTCCACAGTCACCCTCACCTATCATCTGGGGCTGGTACAATAGGCCAGAAGTGGCCGCAGCACACATTACAATTTGCAGGGACCAAACGGAAAATATAGCCTTTCTATTATCGGGAAGGCATGTTTACAGCGCCGTTACATAGCAACGGAAATTACTCGATTGTTGGTTGCGTATTCGCTGCCGCTGGAATGCGTTTACCGAGTCGTTGCCTAATAATGGACATCTCCTTTGATCTCACTGTTCCGGCTTTCGGGCGTCATATCACAATATTTACTGGGAAATGATAGAATACAATCCTTTCAATACCCAATACATATCGTAGAATTCTATAATTACCCACATCATATCCTTTCGACGTTGTATATATAACATATATAACAAAGAAAAAATTAGTAATCCATCGAAGCAAGAAGCACAAATAAATAATATTTATAAATTCAGCTCCGACTTCAGAAAAAACACTGGGTCTCCAACACTAAGAAATATCTGTTTACAGTAAGAAATGTACAGAGCGCATATATACATTTGCTGGGGCAATTAGCAGAGTTTTGAATCTTATAGCAGGAGATATATGTAGTAATCACTGCTTTGAAAGAGTACTACTTTAACAACCGTTGAGAATTCAACGAAAGTTTTCGCCTTGAGTTGGACAAGCCTTCGTACTATTAATTTCACGCACTTTCTCCCTCATTATTTTACATTCCTACACATTATCAGATGATTTGTGGAGGGCAACGTTTAGCTTCCTTTTTCCTTTTCCCTCCTCTTACTCCCACTTTGCAGCATAGGGCTGATTTCTCACTTTCATGGTCATTTTACAGTCGCTAGGACTCCTCGGACAGGTGATCACCTCGTCGCAAGGCCGCGACCTAAACACAGGACAACACAAACATGGAATAAACGCATACACACAAAAAACATCCATAACTCGTGTGAGATTCCAACCAACCACGGCTTCCGAGCGAGCGAAGACAGTTCATACCTTTGAACGCTCGGCTACCGAGACCGGCAGTGTATAAGAATAATATATAAGAATTCAGTTCGTACCTCACAGGAAACAGATCTGAACCCACGATCCCGGCCCCCGAGCGAGCGAAGACAGTACATGCCTTAGATCGCTCGGCTACCGTGACCGCCAGTGTATAAGAATAATATATAAGAATTCAGTTCGTACCTCACAGGAAACAGATCCAAACCCACGATCCCGGCTTCCGAGCGAGCGAAGACAGTACATGCCTTAGACTGCTCGGCTACCGTGACCGGCGATGTTTAGCTTCACCTCCCACGAATATCACGCACAAATAGGCAATCATAAACCGTCTCCTTTATATGGCATACACTTCACATCTCTTTCTCTCTCTATGGCCCTACAGCCCTTTGTTGGGTTTTGGCAGATTTTTCAGTTTCTTAATCCTATACACAGTCGGTAGGATCCTTTGGACGGGGCATCAGCACGTCGCAAGGCTGCTACCTACACAAAGAACAACATAAACACAGAATAAACGCACATAAACATTCACGTCTCGAGTGGGATTCGAACCCACGATTCCAGTATTCGAGCGGTTGAAGACAATTCATGCCTTAGGCCGCGCGGCCACTGTGATCGACGCACATCACTTATCCACATCAAAACATTAAAAATATTCGCAGGATACACACGATACACAAAATACTTCTCGCTTGTTCGTGGCCTTGTACATAACTAGCGTTCTTTCAGCACTTTAACGGTAGACAATTCGTTGCTACGCTAACGTGGAATTGCGTAATGACGATAATAAATCTCACTGCCAGGAAACTTTTTATACACGGAGGGGGGAAATGAAATGAGGAATGATGTAAGCCAGGCCCCTATCAGGTTTGCTGCATATTACACGAACAGACAAAAAGTTTATACGCGTTCTTCTGCGAGATCCAGAGATCCACACCTCCATCCTACGCCGTTACGCCATACCAGGAGCAGCTGGTTCACTCCAGGCGACTTTTCCGTGACAGACAGACAGTTCGGAATGAGATAAAGCACTAGAAGAACAGCGGGCGAGTGATAAATGGTACAAAACGAAGACAGAAGGCGGTTTAAGCATTTCAGACACACGTCATTTCATCTTGTTGCAGTGACATCGACGACACAGCGTGTTTCCATAATCTTCCGTGAGATGGTGTCATATTCTGGTATAGCCCACTGTGACATATAGGCTTAAATGTCTATAGGATTTATGAATTTCTTACATGTGCTGACACAGGGGGTAAAACTGCTTGACACTGATCCCAACGTTGCTCCTCGTTTAGTAAATTCAACTACCGGAAAATGTAACAAAATCAATAATTCTGGGAATTGCATTTTAGATGTCCGAAATTTGTATAAAGTTAAGACAGCGCCCATCAGACGGCCAGGTGGGTGAAGTGCGCATGTCTACGGTATTGGTCCGGTCAGGAACTGAGGATCTCAGGCATATATCGTGTTTGGGGAGGACACCAGTCGCTGTGCCAGTGAGCGCTCGAGTCACCCCCAGTAGAAGGGGAGTGACTAGTAGCAGTCAGATCCCTTCTCTAGTTGAAAAGGAGTCCCAATTTCAAAACACGAGAATGTCTTGAAAAGAATATAAATATGCTAATGGGTACAGACAGGATCCAATGTCAACACTGCCTGTGCTGGCGAGGACCAGCATAAACATGTCATGTAATAGTGGAAGGACATGAAATACTAGGAATCGCAAAGGAAGCAGTACTGATGAGTGGGGTTCTGTATATATTGTCACGTGATGGAGTGACTGTAGATGGGGTTTGGATTTGTAATTGGATTTATTGACCACTTACGGATCGTAACTACCCGTAAACATAACGCTATTGCTAATTCACACATTCAGCAGTTCACTACAGCACGTACTAAGTCTTCTCAGCCTGCTCTGTCTTCATTAGTCGTTGTCTGGTAGCGGCTTTCAACGGCGGACGTTTCCCCAGGAACAGCACTCTAACTCACCAACCAACTCTCCACTTCCCCGCACTGCACTGTACTGAATGACTCTCACTAATTGTTATGCTTACAATATCTCGGTACGGACCGCACAGAAAACGCCGCTCCGGTTGCTGTTGAATTTTTGCTTAGCAGACCGCACAGACAACACGGTTGCTCTGTTGCTATTCATTGGAATATGTGAGGAATCTGTTGCCTAGCAGCGGAGTTCTTTACAGAGTAAATACTTAGCACCGAGTATACATGCTACAATATATATCAAGGGCATAGGCATTTTAAAAGCCTAGTTCAACCTTCATATGCACGTTACATCATTACTAAGGCCGCGCCATAGCTCAAGCGGTTAGTCGGTGGCTTCCCATCGCGGCGGCCGGGTTCCATCCTGGGTCTGGTCAAGTGGGATTTGTGATGGACAAAGTGGCGCTGGGGCGGGTTTTCCTTGAACTAGCTCCTCAATTATCCTCACGAGGACGAGTGGACTCCGTTCCAGACACACTACTTCTCAGAAAATCTGGTAGCGCCGGGAATGAACCCGGACCTCTGGATCTATAGGCAGAAACTCTTACCACTTCTTACAAAAAACGTGAAGTTAGTAAACTACGCAACAAAAATACAGTCAACAATATTAGGGTGGGCTGTTTCCTTTTAGTTTACTGTTATTCCTTCTGTTTACACGTTAAAAAGTTTTCGGTCGAGGTAATTCTATAACATTTTCAATTTATCTTCTCTAACCACAGAAATTCTGCGGCGTCAGAGGCTTCCATTTAGTTACAGTTCCCTTTTACGTCAAATTGTGTAGGGTTTCGCTACCAGGAGACCAAGGGATAGAGGCAGAGTAGCTTTCCAATAGATCAGAACATCAGAACGAATACTTGACTGCAAAGTTATTGAACGATATGTCGATAGCTCTCACAGTCGATACTGGAGTACTGATTATTCGCATTTGTTCCTCGAAACTCCAAAAGAACTTTTCTGCCTTTCCGTGAATTGCCACCAGATGGCTGACGACGAAAACATTACTCTCGCCGCTCTGCCATATTGGTTAATTTTTTATGTGGTGGTAGTTTATCAAGCCATGTTAGGTGGGTCCCTTGTCACCACGGTATGGCGCGTCTTCAAGTTGCGGATGGAGGAGATGGCCTCCAGATATGAGGGCAGCTGCGAATATATTTACTAAGCAGTCACAGACAGCAGACAAGAGGTGGTCCTTCAGCTTGGGCGTTGGAAGTGGGGCTAACAACTCCTCACCTTAACAAATACGCTTGTTACGATAAGGTTAAAATAGCCTCGGACCCGGACAGACCCTGTGGATGAACGACCTAGAAGAAAGAAAATGCATATCACTTGGTCTCTGACATTAAGGGAGGAACATAGACTGAGGGTGTTTGAGAACAGGGTGCTGAGGAGAATATTTGGGCCGAAGAGAGATGAAGTGTTAGGAGGCTGGAGAAAATTGCATAATGAGGAGCTTCATAATTTGTACTCTTCTCCAAGTATAATTACAATGATCAAGTCAAGGAGGACGAGGTGGGCAGGGCATGTAGCACGAAGGGGGGAGATGAGGAATACATATAGGATATTGGTGGGAAAGCCAGAAGGAAAGAACCACTGGGAAGACCAAGGCGTAGGTGTGTGGACAATATTAAAATTTATCTTAGAGTGATATTTTGGGATGTTATGGATTGGATTGATGTAGCTCAGGATTGGGATAAGTGGAAGGCTCTTGTAAACACGGAAATGAACCTTCGGTTTCCATAAAATGCTGGGAAATTCTTGAGTAGCTGCATAATTGACGGCTTCTCAAGTAGGCTCAGCTCCATGAGTGAGTGAGTGAGTGAGTGAGTGAGTGAGGTGTGTTATCAAGCGAATCGTTTACTGCGTCACATTACGGAAATATTATGAAAAGGAATTAAGTGAAAGGAAGCAGCGGTGACACACTGTGTATTTTAAGACAGTATCTCACAAATTACATAGAGGAACCATTTGTGAAACATGAGTCAGAATGTTCTTGGAAAGACATTCAAACAAGGATCCTGACGTTCATGAAACATAAATGTTAATCGCTAGAGCAGGAAATGTTTATCTCTTTACAAAGTATCATATGCCAACACTCAATAATATCAAAATAACTAATTTTGTGAGATTTATTTTTATCATGGTGGTGACAACGAATATTACTAAATGCTATCTCCTGGAATATGACGCTATGTATCTGGCATGTGTTCGTCCGAAACAGCCAAAATTTCTATTAGACTATATGGTTCCCCATCCGCGGCGGCCCGTGTTCGATCCCGGGTCTGGTCAAATGGGATTTGTGGTGGACAAAGTGGCGCTGGGGCAAGTTTTCTCCCAGTACTTCGGTTTCCCCTGCCAACCTTCTGTAACCGCACCATGCAGGGACCTCGGGAAGGTTTTTCATTTACATTGTTTATTCCCATGCACTACATGGACACGAAATGTAGTACTGTTAACAATAGACGATACACAATTGACTCCAGCACCAGCAGACGCCAAGGACAACATCCGGTCTTTCTGAGGGACAAGCAAACTGCAGGTCTCTTGAAAACCCAGAACGGAGCAGGAAGTATCCCGCTGTGTTCTCTGGGGATTTCAATGCTTAACTGCGGGGGTTAGAGCCTTTGAAAATTTGAGATTTGACAATAAACGAGTCGCAATAATTTTCGAAGGGGCGTACCGAGCGATTGTTAGCGAACCTCCATTTATTTAAGAGCTGTCAGAGGGACCGTGTTGTACTTAGGCCCAAATTAACATGGATCTGGTTAGGGATTGGCTGAATGCAAATGAAAGGAACACCCAAATTTGAGGTTCAGCCAATCAGCAAAATTTCAGAGGAGAGGAATCCAGGCGTTCCCGGAACTGTCGGGACTTCTGCCTCTCCACAGAAGCAACTTTCTACAAGTCATTCCAAGTTACTACAAGTCATTACAAGTTATTAGAAGTCATTACAGGGAATAACCGGAGTCAGTAGTAACCTCCCGGACGTTAAATCGGTGTTGGCCCGAGTCCAGTGTACAATTCAAAGTGCTACAGCCGGGTAATAGGTAATTGTAGTGAACATTTACAATAAACGCAACAGTGTTGGTGCAGGGTGTGTTTTTCAGTGTTTTCTCTCTCCCTGCGTGAGCAAGGCCCATTAGTCGCCCCGAGACAGAATCTCGTCCTGCCGTCTGAGCAGTCGGAACCCCAAACGNCAAGACTTCATTCCACCAATTGCTCCATAATCACCCTCACCTATCATCTGGGGCTGGTACAATAGGCCAGAAGTGGCCGCAGTACAGGGGACTTAGTCCCACCCCATTAGCAATAAAAAAATGTGGTTCCCCATGCAAAAATTGAAAATTCTTCAATTTAATTTTTGTTCACACTAGCCTCATATAGGTACTCTGAAGTACTGTTGTATTGAACTTATTTAAAAAGTGTTGACATAAAATACATATTTCACTGACTCCGTGGCCTTTAGTCCGCAAGCGAACTATACCTACCGAACGGCCGCAGCGTGTCGGCGAAGTTAGCGCCAGCTTTGCGGATAGAGTGCGTCGCGTGGTCAGCGCAACGGATCGCCACCGCCGTTAATCTCGATTTTCTAGACCGGAGCCGCTATTTCCTTGAAATACGTAGCTCCTTAATTAGTTTCACGACGCTGAGTGGACCCCGTTGCAGACCCAATAACTTCACAGAAAATCTGGTAGCACCTGAAATCGATCCCGGACCTCTGGATCTGTAGCCAGGAACTCTGACCACTAGACCGCAGAGACGATCCATATTTCACTGAGCACTAATATGTAACGAACCAGACTAAAATTACTACTTTACCCTAAACAGATGGCACGATTTTCAGGACAATATGATGTGTTATCTCAAATAATGTATTTTTATGCGAAATTAATTAATATCAACGTCAGTAGAGCACGAAAAAGAAATAATTCTGTTTGAATTCTTAAAGTTTATGAATCGCTGTATGTTTAAGGCATCCAAATATAAAATCGAATAAAAAGAAATTCTTACAATTTTTAACCTTCCCCAAATATTATTAGGGAGCTCAGTTTGAAGTAAAAGAGATGCGCGGAGCATGTAGCATATACTGAACCGATAAGAAATGTAGGCCTATACAGAGGTGAAGGGAACAGAGCATTTAAATTATAGAAGTGTAAATTGGAGGGTACCATTAAAATAGATCTCAGAAGAATATGGTATTAGGATGTGGGCTTGATTCACCTGTTTCAGAATAGGGATCATTGGTAGATTTTGTGAAGAAGGTAATGAACATTTTGGTTCCGTAAAATGCAGGACATTTCTTGATTAGCTGAGCGACTCGTAGGTTCTCCAAAAAGACTCTATGGATGAGTAGTTACTATAGGATTCTGACGATGGTGTATAACACACAGAGATATTGCGTTTTCGGACTTTATCCATCGTCCTGGTTTTTAAGATAACTAAGGAAAACACGACGTTTCGGAAACTGGATCTGTTTCCGTCCTTAGGTGAGGGAAAACACCTATTCTTTTGGATCCCTTAGAATAGATGTCTAGTGATTGTGGCTAGCTCTTTCTAAGGGACCTAACAGAATAGGTGTCTAGTAATTGAGGCTAGCTCTTTCTAAGGGACCCAACAGAATAGGCGTTTTCCCTCACCTGAGGACGGAAACAGATCCAGTTTCCGAAACGTCGTGCTTTTCTTAGTTATCTTAAAAACCAGGACGATGGATAAAGTCCGAAAACGCAATATCTCTGCGAGAGACTATGGAGTTGAACGTTTGAATTTGTGACTTATCTATCAGTAAGTTAAGCCTACAGCAAGGATATAATCAGATCAAGCAGCTTCAGTAAGAGAAGCCTCGGATCTCTTACATGGGGAGACAAATATACTGGGTATGAGCCTGGGAAGAGAATACAAACACAAACTGTAGGAGTTCTATCTCCTGGGATAGCCCTAAGGAGTTCACTGAAAGTCAACCGACGTTTTGGAGGAAATTTTCGCCTCAATCTTCAGGAGCGAACAATAAGACAAGCAAGTAACCAGCATGAAGGAAGAAGAAAGCAGAGTCTGAAGATGGAGGTCATATATTATTACGAAACGTCAACTGACTTTCATCGGACTACATGGCGTTGTATTCCAGAAGATAGAACTCTTTTTAACCACCGGTGTGAGAAGCTCAGAACCTGAAGAAATAGAACTGGCGAGGCAGATGTCTCTCTGCCACATTGCCTTAATTTGAGCCGGTCAGCTTCGGAACAATATCGCATCACGAGCCGCAAGGTGGTTGCGCCACTCCCAGGAGACGTTGATCATGTCCACTGGAAGAAAGAACTTTATCGTGTTCCTTCAATTCAACTTATATTATGTCTCAATATAACACGAAATTGACATTTATACGTGTTACTTAAGTGAGATAGGTTACAAGTCCCCTGCGAAAGGAAACATTGCCGAAAGGTAACGTTGTAAGAGAAGTTAACTCCAGTGAGAACAGACAAGTTGGGACCTCTATTTGGGAGACGGTAAAGAAAAGGAAAATTTCTCACTAATTAAGCACTGCGCCATGAAGACGTATGGGGAAATGGATGTATAGATCCACCGTTCTTGACCTCGTCACTAGAAAGAGTGGCCAGCTTCACACTCCGGCCGCTTTACCTTCGGGAAAAGACTCCCCGGTACACACTGTAGCCGGTCTGGCTGTTGTAGAAGAGAGAAAATTCTTGCCTTACCAGGAAGCGAACTCAGGCAGTTCAGCCCATAGCACGTCGCTAGACCAACTGTGTGACAGATAATCTATTTTTATTATTACATTTATTGGAGTCAGCAGGAAAGGTCAAACACCGAATGTTGTATCAGTTCTAGACTGATATGTTTGGACTCTGACAGCTGTCACAGATATCTAAAACAAAATGACAGAAGGATGTAGGCCAACACCAGGGATGTGTATTGGACAAAAGAAGGACCCGACGGAACGGCTGAAATAAGGTTCATAAAGTTACGATGGGCTATGAGAAAATAGACCATATTAGAAACCATACAATCACATGTATGGTTTGAGGATATGTCGGTAGTGAAGCTTCGCATTTTGGCCTTCTGGATTGTTACTAGACTATACGGTGTTATAACTCATTAAAGAGAATGAAAGGACGACAATTCGCTGAAAAGATTTTATGGCACCCATCAAGGAAGCAGAGGAGGAAATGGAAGCTCGTGCAGGAGATGGGAAATCCGAATGCTAAAACAAATTGTGCGGTCCAAACAGTACAATAAAAGTATACGAGGCTGAAAGTATCGAGAAGGGTGGATAGCGTTAGAGCTTTAGGCTTGCATTACGGAGATGCTCAACTCGTATCTCGGCCACGGCATCCGCTATCCTGACAAAGGTTTGTTTTGGCCTCGCCATAGTTCAAGCGGTTAGTCGCTGGCTTCCCACCGCTGCGGCCCGGGTTCGATCCCGGGTCTGGTCAAGTGGGATTTGTGGTGGACAAAGTGGCGCTGGGGCTGGTTTTCTCCGAGTACTTCGGTTTCCCCTGCCAATCTTCATTCCACCAATTGCTCCACAATCACCCTCACCTATCATCTGGGGCTGGTACATTAGACCAGAAGTGGCCGCAGTACAGGGGACTTAGTCCCGCCCCACTAGCAATAAAAAAAAGGTTTTTTTAGCGGTATTCCTTAGTCCTCACAGGCAGGTTCCGGGATAGTACCCTTATTAGGCCACGACCTCTTCCTTCCAAATCCTTTCCAATTCACCATTTAGTATTCTATCATTCAACGCTATATAGCCGGAGAGATTGTATTTTTTTAAATGAATATGAAACATCTACTGAAAATTCTGCAGAAAATGGTGGCAAATAAAATAATCATATTTCAAAGAATGTATTTAGAAAATAATTGTGGGATGTAGGCCTGTAGGCCTACATGTAGGATGTAGGCAACGACCGCGAAAGAAGCAACAATACAACAGCCGTTACTAAGTAATGGCTCCGCAAGAAAGCATGTTTCCATGGCAACAAAAGAATACAGCAGTAATAGAAACGGTATTTTAAAATGTTTAACATGTAAAATGTAGATATACTTTACATTATGACAAATGACTTACTACTGTAGGCAATGATTGTGACAAAAGACAGACCCGTCAGAGAGGGCGACCGATTGTTGCAGTTAGTTAGTAAGTGAGTGAGTTAGAGGACTACTGCAGTTCAGTTGTGAGCTACGAGGAGCTGGTAGCTGAGACCAGGGATATTTCGGGAACTCAGATGAAGGGGAACATCCGCCATTGAAGCCACAACCAAGTACCGGCTACTTGAAACTGTAACAAACTGAGAACATTAGTGTGCATGTAGTTATGAGTTTTGTGTTAATTGTTCAGTAAATCCGATTAACAGTGCAAACCCCATCTATAGTCACGCTGTCACATGACAATATGATAATTTCTAACTGTAATGCGTTTTGCAGTAATGTTACTTTCAGCAATTGTAAGTAAAATGGTAACTGCAGCTAACCGCCGATAATCCAAATTAATTGAAGCACTAGCTTGTTGGTGTTATTGATCGTTCGGATTACTGGATTAAAAAATCGCATTTTTATTATAATTATTTATTTAGAAGATTTATAGGTTTATTTTATAAATAAACAAGGGTCGGAACCCGCGGAAGTTCGACTACACGCAGGGCTCTGGGAAAGCTGTAACTGGGTCACACCCTGACCACCCAGGGAAGCAGGCGCATTAAGGAACAGTGTCATGTTTCACAGTAATTCATTTCCGCTGTAAGGAAGTAAAATAGTTAAGTAAGTTTGCAATTTACTGAACTGAAATTTTTTTTTGGCATGTAAGCCAGATCGGATTACTGGGATTTGGGATTACCTAGATACCACTGTATTAACATTGCCTGCTTAACACTTAAGAAATCTGCCTTTTCCCCATACGCGGTAAAAAGGTAAAGTTAACCCTGTCCTCATTTAATTAAACACTACGCCATGAAGGCTTATGAGGGAGTGGATGTATAGATCCACATTTTCTTGAACTCGGCACTAGCTGGAGGTGAGTGGTCAGCTTCACTCCCACCGCCGCTTTAACCCCGGGGAAAGAGCCCACGGTGCGCATTGTATAGGAGGTTGGGTGTATCCCAGAACCGGTCTGAACGACGAGTAAAAGATAAAATACTTGACCATACCAGGACTCGAACTCCGACCCCTCGCTCGTCTAACCCTTGGCCAGTCGCTATACCGGCTCCGTCTGTATAAGGTTCTCATAAGCAACAATCAGAACAGGATTAAGGGGTTAACCATCGTATCGGAGTCGCATTGTGTCTTCTGTGATCATTAAACCGAGTCATTAAAATATATTTATAAGCACTGCACCTCCACACTTCAGAGGTTTACAAGAGGTCAAGTTGTCTGTAAAAATCCAGTTACTTTGAACGACTGTTGGCGCCTTTCTTCGGCTGTAATGTTTCCAAATTGACAATAAAAGTTGTTTTCTGTTCCCTTTTATTTTATCGACGAGTCGCCTTGTTATATAAATCGGTACCCCTCGTCATTAGTCCTGTGTTCGTTGTGGATGGAGCAGCCCCTTTTTAGGAGGGATTCTCTTTCCACATATACTGAATTTCTGCAACACAGGAACGAAATTATATATAAACATGGATGTATCAGTGAAGTGGGATATTTTAACAAGATATCTCGATACATTTCGAGGTAACAAACCAGAAGGCTATATCCAATATTTCAATAACTAGATACAGACACGTAACTAAACTGGCTACACGGGGTAGAATTATTCCTGGGAAGTTAATAGACGCTTAACTAGTCAAGATACCTTTTATGGAACCCGAAGATAAAATATCGTATCTATACAATTTGCCCCTTTCCTGATTAATACATTTCAAAACTTCCCACCCCATTCTCTAAATTCATCTTAGTACTTTCCTTCTATCTACTTCTAGGTCATCCTCATGATCTTTTTCCCTCAGATTTCCCTAAAATTCCAATATCTCTGTATACATTTATGCGAAAGATAGATTCGGCAAATCAGGACCTAACTCAGGCCAAATAAGTGAAAACAGTATCATGAACTAACTAACAAATAAACCAAATTGCTAAATATCTAGTATAGTAATTCAGATTTTCCTTGAACATCTGTAGTTATTTAGCTGGTTCAAGGAGGGCTCTGATTTAATGGAACCCGAATGTCCATTAGCATGTTTACAAGAAGAGCCCTTGAAATCTATCTCTGAGCCAAATGAAACAGTTTGACACCGTGACACACAATTTCATGGGATCAGTTTTGAGACCGAACCCTCAGGTACGACAGCGTCTCCTAGGTCACATCTTCACTCTGGAAGCGTGCCGGGCCCATAACTCACAGGTCCGTGGATCGAAACCACGCTCTGCTACCACTTTGAAACGTGAGAAGGTCTTGAGGACCGAAAATTGGTTTTTTGGTAGGACGTACTAACTCAAAGACAAATATAACAAATATATCAAATGACAATATATATATTAAATATTAAATGCGAATACAATGTAAGTCCCTGGAGGTAGTAGGCCTCCGGCAATCAACCAATCAAAATCGTACGGACCAGGAGAAGAGTGAATAGACTAACAGTTCAAGCTCCCACAACAGAATGGAACACTCTCCGTTGGACCTCAGCCGTCCGGAACCAGAAAGTGGAACAGTGCAAGGGGGAAGGTAGTAAAAGGGGGGGGGGGNGGGACTTTAAGCTGTGTGTCCCGTGTCGTAACTTTACGGCACGTAAAAGAACCTCATATCCCCAAAGGGGATCACTGAGCCAAATTCCAGGACGTTTCCCGCCCAACAATAGTCTCTAAGGCCTCTGATAGATGGGGGAAGCATTATAGATACCGCTACGCAAGTGGCCGAACTCGCTTGCTCGGCGGGACTGATGGTATGCACCATTTATCGGTAGGGTATAGAGACTGGTAGAATATCATAGAGGGAAGCATAATAGATCAAACTCGTCGCGGTGCATGGGGAAACCCACCCTCTCTAAAAATAACTAAAAAAAAAAGGTTGTAGAAATTTCTAATATTCTCAATTTGTGCTGTGTATCCTAACTACAAGGGCCCCAGAACCGGTCTGGACGAAGTAGAGAAGAGAAAAATTCTTGCCCTACGGGAACTCGAACTCCGACTGCTCGGTAGTCCATCCCGTAGCCAGTCGCTGTACCGACTACCCTACCCAGGCTCCTAGTACGAGGTGGGTCCCCTTTCAAAATTATGGTACCATACAAATTTAGGGCTACGAGCTTCTTTCAAAATCTATTCAATTCTATTGTAGCTATAAAGCTCTTTTTGAGCCTTGGCCGCTTCTTAAGTTTCTTAATCTATACACAGTCAGTATGACTCCTTGGACGGGGGATCAGCCCGTTGCAAGAACTCAACCTAGACACAGAACAACATATACACGGAACAAACGCACACAAGACATTTATGCTTCTAGTGGGATTCGAACCCACGAACCCAGCGTTCGAGCAAGCAAAGACAGTTCATGTCTAAGACCGCGCGGCCACTGTGATCGGCTCCTTTTGAATCTACTTAAAGATAAAAGTTCTGTTCTGTTAACTCCCTTTCCAACTTACCTTACACATCCGGATTATACTCCTGCAGAGGCCATGCAATTCACTCGTACAAAGCGTCTTTAACAAACGAGGCTATGGTGCTCTGGGCTGTTGAGTTCGAAAGAGATTATGTAGGAGAGCCAAGAAGCAAAGCAAAGGCGAAACCGAAGACGCAAACAGCGCACTGAGAGACGGTAACAGTACTCTAGGGAAATACTAGCGAGAGGCAGAGGGACTATACACAAACCGGCCATTCCACCGGGTACTACTTTGAGCCACTATGAGTCGTAGGAGGCGACAAAAATGGAACCCACTGCCTCGGGGTATAACTGGGCCACCCCGCTCCTCGGGGATATAAATACGGGGATCTGGCCCTACAGGTTGGGGGATTCTCGAATCTCAGACAGTAAAATACGTTTATGAGTCCCGCGGGACGCGGAACCAAGAATGGCTGCGCTGGTGAGGACCAACACCAATTTACCCGACCGATTCACAATGAATCGATTTGAAAGCTTAAAATTTTGATACCATCATTACAGCACAGTATAATTCATACACCAGATTAATGAAAGCCGTAGGATACAGCATTTTTTATAATTCAGTAAAAGAAGGTTAAGACCTGTATATTATCACGTATAAGGGGTTTGCGTGACTAATAATAATGGGTTCTAGGTTTGATGATTGGGTTTACTGTCACATTCTTTACAGTTAGAATAAATACAACAGCTGTCTACAAAAGAAATAAAAACTCCGTGATTTTAAGTCCCAAGCGAACTATATCGACTGAGCGACCGCGGCTTGTCTGCGCAGTTAGTGCCGACTTTAGGGGATAGAGAGTGTCACGTGGTCAGCGCAACAGATCCCCACGGCAGTTAATTTCGGTTTTCTAGACCGGAGCCGCTATTTTCTTAAAAAAAAAAAGCTCCTCAGTTATCCTCACAAAGCTGAGTGAATCCCATTCCAGACCAAATACTTCTCAGAAAATCTGATAGGGCCGGGAATCGAACCCGGATTTCTGGATCTGTAGCCGGGAACTTCGACCACTAGACCACTGAGGCGGTCAGCTGTTTACGACTCGCTTTATTGCTTACTGGACTACGAGTGGCTTCTCTTCCATTGTGACGAATGACGAATCTCTCCTAAATGAGTTCATGAATCCACTGCCTATTGTAACTACTAGACGGCCCGCATAGAAGACACCCCATAGACAGTTAATTGTCTTCTGTTATCCTGTTAGTTGCCACGGAAATCCTGTGTTTAGCAACTTGTTGCCTGTTAACGACTCGTTCGCTACTATACATTGTAACGGGAATATGATTTCCGGACCGTTGTTCAGCAAATGACGTCTAGATCTGGCTCCACTATTCCGGCTTTCAGCCGTCAGGTCATAATATTTTGGAACTGTTCGCTTGTCATCTTCAGAGGTTAGATTTTAGTATATATGTCATTAAATGACATACATTACTTCTGTTCCCAAGGTATGATCAATAATTTTGTTGCAATACCCGTTTTTATGCGCCTCATCTCTCTCAATTATTGTTGCGTGATCATTCTCCTGGAAGCGCATTTAGACTAAGTTTCCATTTTGCCTCCGACGACAAGAAGATAGTGAAGATAAATGGTGATGGCGAATTGATGGGATCTGCAGCGTAAATTGGAATCCTCTGCTTACTGCCTGTTTCATACTGGCTTCTTGCTTGCAGTGCTCTCAGACCGTGAAGATGGAGCCGACATGTTCCTCTGAAGTTCTTATGACTTTCAATGGACTGTCCATCCATCCATCCATCCATCCATCCATCCATCCGTCCGTCCGTCCGTCTATCCATCCATCCATCCATCCATCCATCCATCCAGCTATGGTTTTATAGCCTTTTGTTGTATTTTGGCCCCTTTTTCATTTCCTTGATATTTTACACAGACGGTAGGACTCCTTGGATGGGAGATCAGACCGTCGCAAGGTTGCTACCTACACACAGGACAATACAAAACCAGAATAAACGATTAGAGGTATCCATGTATCAAGTTGGATTCGAACCCACGACCCCAGTTTGCGAATGGGCGAAGACAGTTCATGACTTAGACCGTGCGGCAACTGTGACCGGTCGTTCAATGGAGAACGCGGCTTCATGTCTCAGAAGACGGAACGCTTACATTTTGCCACTAACTCAGATTACAATAACATCGAAAGGTATGACGACAGCGAATAATGAATTGAAAACAACGCAGAATAATCTAGTCGTGGCCTATTTTAAGATAATGTCTTAGAATTTTCTGGAGGGCCTGAGGAAACCAGAGACACTGTTGTAGGATTTGAGGTTCTCGCAGAGGTGGTTATGAGGTCACTTATCTTCTGGGATATAACGACGTGTACTCCGCTGAAATTTAAACAACGTTTCGGAGGAAAAAATCGCTTCCATATTCGGGGTCGAATAAACCAAGTAGAACTATTTCTTACTTGTCTTATTCTTCGAAACTGAAGATTGATTTTCCTCCGAAATGTCGGTTGGCCTTCAACGAACAGAACGGCATTACAACACAGAAGGCAGAACATTGCATAGAAAATCTCAATCAGGATTTTCGGTGTGTGGCTGGGATTCGAACTCGACGTCTTTTGAATGCAATCCAAGAAGCATTATCGCTCGAGAAAAATTACTTAATCAAGAATTAATAACCAAATATTCTTACCACAAAATAAGGCATTTTATTTCCGAACTCAATTCTATTCGTGCAAGCGGTTACAGAACTTTTCAAAGTACTTTTCCTGTACCTGCTTTAAGAAAAGGAGCCAATGTTTACAGAAGATGAGAATTATTTTTTTATTGCTAGTGTGGTGGGACTAAGTCCCTTGCACTGCGGCCACTTCTGGCCTATTGCACCAGTCCTAGATGATAGGTGAGGGTAATTGTGGAGCAATTGGTGGAATGAAGATTGGCAGGGGAAACCGAAGTACTCGGAGAAAACCTGCCCCAGCGCCACTTTGCCCACCACAAGTCCCACTTGACCAGACCCGGGATCGAACCCGGTCCGCCGCGGTGGGAAGCCAGCGACTAACCGCTTTAGCTATGGCGCGGCCCAGAAATGAGATAACATCCTTCATTTTAGGCTCATTAACGTTACTACTGACTTCCTGACTGCCACAAGAGGCACGAAATCATGCAAATATTCATGATATGTCTAACATACTTCACGACATCCAACTTGACTCCAGCCAGACCTCCACAACACCTACGATATAACTGTCACGTATTGGAGTTGTGTGCGTGACTTATAAGACGGATTGGATGAATAGATTTATTGCACACATCTCGGAACTACAGGCAATACAGTGCTAAAGCTATTCTACACCCTTTCTAGTTCACAGGCACTAGGATTCTTAGTCTTCACTAGTCGTATCCTGGCAACAGATTTATAACAGTCTCTCACTGTCACTTCAAATCACGCATGAAGTTTTATTTTTTTCACAACCCAGTTCCTTTCTTGCCATTGTTCTGCAGCTGCCAACCGCGAAGACAGGATTCAGTTTAATTCCAAGCTCATATCCCGTCAGGCTGGCGTCCAGAAACTCGACTCTTCACTCCGGACTACTGTCCTGCTCCATGCGGCAGAACACTTCTTTACAACAACTTTGCACGGACCACATAGAAGACAAAGGACCTATTGTTAAGGAGGCGTTGTTTATCAATAGATGTTCTATTGTTGAGTTTGCTTGCGCGGGAATGTGTTTACCGAGTCGTTGCCTAGTAATGGATATACACGTCATATTATAATGCATCCATAAGCCACAAGTACAGGATAACTTTTAGTGGTTAGACATGCATATGAGTGAACAACACGTTCGAATTTTACCGTGTAATACAGCACTATAGGGGAGTTATTATGGGTAAGATGAGAGAACCCATCTCACTCATCTTCCTTGCATTCCATGACGTCTACGGCTTTATAATTAACGAATTATGCATAGGAATGCGTAAGGGAGACTTGAAAAAGTTTGCCCAATATTCCTCTGACAGATGCCCATAAACATCAGGTAAAAAAACATGAAAGTTTTAATTCCACGGCATTCTATACATACCTTTACCTAATTCTGTAATAGGAAACAGAGGCGGTCTCTTGTGGACGTGATACAGAACTACTGAGAAAGTTCTTTCAGAGGTAACGCTTCTGACTTTTATTCGGATTATTAGCGGTTCGAATCTCGGCAGACCACCGAATATAATTACGCATTTTTCGTGGTTTTCTTAAGTCCTTCCAGGCAAATGCCGGTATAGGACTTCGACAGCGATGACTATGCAGATTTCTGTCTTCTGGGATGTGTTGCAGCATAGCCTGGTAGATGTTAACCGAAGTTTTGGAGACAAGTACTGCACTGTGTATGAAGGCAATGCATTCCTCCGAAACGTCTGCAAACAATAAGACCATATGGCGCCACGTAAGACAAGAGATCTTCATATATATTTTCGTTTCTTGAAAAAATTTTATGATTTCAAAATATTTATCAAATACGTGTTCTCAAGCAACTGTGCTTATCGCTGCTTGCTTGTCGACAGAAATATTATGGACGCAGCTTGGAAGTAAAACATATACTGTATATTATCATATGCATGATAAAAATATTCTGCTGAAAACGCTGCGCAGCAGAGCAAAGAAAAATGAAATCACAAAAGAAATTGTAAAATTTCCATACAATTTGTTACGTCGTTTTCTAGCATACATTTCTCTTGCTTCGTTTTTTGTCTGTTCGTTTGTATAGATGTTTGCATGCATAATTCCATGAGATGCGTGTATCTATTGAACATTCTTCATTTCCCGCCTGTGTTAAAAAGAAAAATCCCTTCTGAGTCGTCGTTCTTTTCCTTTTTTTTTTTGCTTCATACAGAACAAGAAATGTCTGTTTCCATATTCACATATTACGCTGCAGGCTATTGGATCACACATAAGCTCCAATCAGTGTAACCTTGAATCCCACCAATCACATGGCTCAACAGTTTTCAGTTTGATTCAGCTATTCATAAGTAGATAGCGTTGGTTTCTTATGCTGTGTTTGTATTTCACGAGGGTTTTGAGAACTACATGTATTACCCAACATGGAATGAAATACAGTTAGAAATGAAAAATTTAGAGGGATAGGAAAGGAAGTAATCGTGTATTATTCTAAGGCGGGTTACTATTCTTAGCATTTTCCTTGGGAGAATAAATACACGGATATATAAAATTCAGCGGTAAACAGCCAGTCGTAACGTAACTTTGACTTTTACTTTGATAGTTCAGTTCCCGTAAGGGAGGATGTGAAGAAAGGGCCCTAACGCTTGAAGCTGAAGAATCTCTACTGTAGGGGGCCGTTACCAGGAAACACCTGATGACACAGTAGGCTGGAGAAGGCTTAGCGTGCGCTGTGAAAATTTGTGAATTGTGAAGGTTATCAGTGGCGCTGTAATTGCTTTTAGTCCCGAGTCGTGTGCATAAGTAGTCGATAAATCCATTCACCAATCCAAACCCCGTTTATAGTCACTGAAGACCGTCACAATACTATGTACAAGCTTAATCTATGATTTAATTGGCGGTATTGTGTATATTTGGACAGTGAGGTTTCTCTTATGGTGAAACTGGACTCCTTCCCTGACGGTGGCATTGCCAAAGCAGATAATCAGCCCCTCAGGAAGACTGTTCAAAAACAAGGCGTGGACCTTATGCTACATACAGTCGGTGTTTGGCAGTAAACAGAACGCTCTTTAAACAAACAAAGATGCAGAGTTACAAAAAACACCAGCGGATAAATACCAGGCTTGGCGTAATACTGTGTAGGAACAAATTGAATACTGCGGAATCCGGCTAAAGGCCAGACGTCGTGGCTCAGCAACATATGCACCAGAGCAAGTCTCCCTCAACACAGCGCTTCGTCTCGAGTACTCTCTAGTCTGTGTCCGACGGACCTCTGATATGAGGATAAGGTTCTGCGCTGTCCTAGCCTAGCGGTGTTCAGCCGACCACGAAGGTTCGATTTAAAACCGTGTCAAACCTATTTCTATTATTCATAGGTGTTAGCACTCAACTACAAACGCTGAGTAGACCCCGTTCCAGCCCCACTAATTCTAAGAGAAATCTGATAGAGCCGGGAATCGAACCCAGGACTCTGGATCTGTAGCCCGGAAGTCTGACCACTAGACCACAGAGGCGGTCTTAGCACTCAACTACACACTCGAGTTTACGGCCTAGCCAACATCTCACTCGATAGCGCTAAGCTGTACAACCCCAGGATATGCAACAATATCATTCGACTTTACACAATCGGAGCAACTTGTAGCGTCGTTGATTAAACCATAAATAGAAAATAACAGAGGAATGTCACTAAAGTGTGCTGCTATCTATGAACTTTTGCCGCAGACAGTGCTGATGAAGCGGCCAGGAGATAAACAATCGAAGAATATATCTGTAATGGTGACAGGTATAGGACCTTGTGCTTAATTAAACACCACGACATGAAGAAGTGTGGGGAAGTGGATACAATTCCAGGCGTTCTTTAACCTTGGCACTAGGTGGACGAGAGTGGTCAGCTTCATACACCGGCCGTTTTTCTCTGTTACCCACTGGATGGCCATGCCATAACTCAAGCGGTTAGTCGCTGACTTCCCACCGCGGCGGCCCGGTTCGAGTCTGGGTTAGGTCATCTGAGATTGGCCTGGGGCAGGTTTTCTCTGAGTACTTCGGTTTCCCTTGCCAATATTCATTCCACAATCACCCTCACCTATCATCTGGGGCTGGTACAATAGGCCAGAAGTGGCCGCAGTACCAAGTGGACTCACTCTCACACCACTAAAAATAATAAAAAAACAATATTTACCAGTGGATACGAGGCTGGGTGGGTCCCAGAGCTGGTCTCGAAGCTCTGGGGAAGAGAAAAAAATATTTTTCTCCTGTCGTGAATCAAATCGAGATTCCCCCGTCTTCCTTCGCACAAGAGGATGGTCTCTGTACACTGATACAGACGACAGTGCAGCTCACCGTGCTCCTATGACATCAGCAGGCATCGTCTTACCAAATCACAGCAGTGCATTAAAATGCTTACGAGTATGTGTATTACCAGCCAACAAGCGTGTTACAGCCATTCTGAAATATCTTTGAGGATACGTCATCGTCAAATAATGACGCAGATCTTTACGTCACGGTTTAGTATTACTAGATTCTATTTCCAGGAGATAACAGTGGCCGCGCGGTCTACGGCATGAACCGCTCGTGGGTTCAAATCCCACTCGAAGCATGGATGTCTGTCTGCGTTTATTCTGTTTGTGTTGTTCTGTGAGTATATAGCGGCCTTGCGACGGGCTGATCCCCTGTCCAAGGAGTCCTATCGACTGTAAATTGATTAAGAAACTGAAAAAAGCGATCAAGGCCCACAAGGGCTGTAGGGCCACAGATAGATAGGCAGATAGGCCCTATTTCCAACACAGGTTCGGAACGCCAACTGCCATACCGCCAGCCTCGTTCAAGGTTGCCAAGTGAGGGTATGACGTAATCTCAAAGATGTTTTTGGAGGACTAATATAATGGCAACATTACAAAAACCGAGCAGCGTGTTAGGTCAGTCTTAATCAGAGATAAGATCCTTGCAGCCCATTAAATACAAAAAGCAGACCACAAGAAATGCGTTCCACAAAGAGATGGAATTTTGTGGAATCAATCCTAGCTTCACTCATAACCCGATGCTTCTGTTCACACGAGATTTCCTGCATTATAGTGCCCAGACGTACATTTCCTGTATCTCTTTATCTCTTTGCTAAGGGCGCTACAGAATCTGCTCCAACCCACAAACAGCGTCCCGAGAGGCTCACAAACTAACGGCACCAACTCCGTGGCATTAAGATAAATTAAACCATTCTAGTCTGCAGTGTCAGCCAATCACAGAGGCCGCGCGGTCTAAGACATTAACCGCCTTCGCCCCTCAAACACTGAGACCGTGGATTCAAATCCCATTCGAGGCATGGATGCCTATGTGCGTCTATTTTGTGTGTAGGTAGCGGCCTTGTGTTGGGTTGATCCTCCGTCCAAGGAGTCATGACGACTGTCTACATGGTTTAAATTTCAGAATTACCGTATTTACGCATGTATAGGCCGCGTGCGTGTATAGGCCGCAGCACAATTTTCAGACAGAAATTATAGAAAAAATAATTTTCTTGGAATATTATTTCAGGAGTATTACACCCTGTATTACTAATTATGAATATAATTTTTTTAAATGAAGTGTGATTTCGAATATTTCGAATATAAGCCGCACCCCAGTTTTCCTCTTGAATTTTTGGCAAAAAATGTGCGGCCTATACATGCGTAAATACGGTATA